>NC_090227.1:22610004-22637504 GCF_024489055.1 Chanodichthys erythropterus
ATAGATAGATAGATAGATAGATAGATAGATAGATAGATAGATAGATAGATAGATAGATAGATAGATAGATAGATAGATAGATAGATAGATGGATGGATGGATGGATGGATGGATGGATGGATGGATGGACAGACGGATGAACATAGCTCCAAGAAAATGTTTCTATCTAGAAAATATGATGCATAGACACTTCTAATAAGGCAATCAAACACACAGTGAGCGCAGTGAGTGTTCAGGGTGAGAGATGAATAGCTGCGCACGTCACCATGAGCTCAAAGGCTCAATAGATTCTCCCCTGAGAATGGAGGAACCTTGAGAAGTAATAAACAGAGTGAACAGTGCACTGGCATATTCCTCCTTTATGAAAACACTCCTACGCTCCTCAGCTGCTGACATGATGGATGGAGTTCGACAGACAGAATAAAGTTGGATGAAAGAAAGATGCCCTTAACCTGACTCACACTGTACCCTCATACAACTCAAGCTTGAATGCATAATAAACTGTTACGCACTGAGTATTATAACTTTAATCTCATATTCATTCATAAACATGCATATTGCAACCATGATAAATTATAAATTCAAAACTTACAATCATTGCATAATTCATGTAAACAATGTGGTCACACTATTTTACAGTGTTCATATTATACAGAATTACAATGGCAACCTCTACATAAACACATTAAATAAACAGTAACACTGAAGTGTGACCATCACTGCATATTAACATATTTCATTACTATCCTGAATGACTGCAAACTAATAAACACCTAGAATTAAAAGTATATCATATAATTTGTTTTGTAGAGCTATTCATAGCTGTTCCTATTGCAATTAATTATAGTAACACTGCATATGTTCAACATGGACATTGTAATGTAAAGCGCTAGCCAACATGCAACATACATATACAGTTTTATCCAGCAGTAAAATCACATGAAAGGCTCACCTGTTTGTGGCCGTGTGTAGTCTGATGTTGCAGTGTGTCCGTCTCTGCTGCAGTGAGCGCATCTGTGCATGTGCTCAGCATCAGCACCACAACACGCTGCCTCTGAAGGGTGAAGACACATGCAGCGTTATACTGACGCGTGGAGCTGTGAGTCCATGCTGAAGGGTTCACATTACCGCAGTGTCGCGACTGCCTGACTGCAGTGCTGCTGATGCAGGGACTCAATTGAGCTCAAGGGTATCGATCACTGTTATGTAATTCAGCTCTCATAGGGCAGAATGCCTCTCTGGCAAGAAAAAAAAAAGATTTTGGTTGTAATTACCTCCACATTTTGACAGACAAGTACCTATGTTTTTGTTAGTACATGATGGACTCTATTATATATATTGATGTATAATACATATTGCAATTATTAGTCTAAATTATATAATTGGTATAATAGTTTCATCCAGTTCGCACTGATTCATTCTTGAGTTTCTCAGTGCCTTGAGTCTTTTCATTGACTGTTAGAAAGAAATGATTATCTTTTCATAAAAAAGAGCTACTGTAGTGCTCAACTTCCAAAATCCCATATGTTTCAGGGATTAATGCAGAAAGCAAGCATGAATTATCATTGGTTATTTTAAACCATTAACCTCAACTTCTTCATTATTCATTTCAAGGAATATATACAGTACATGCAGTATATTTCCATCCAGTACTTTAAGTGCTTACACAACCTGAATGTTCACCTCTGCACTGGAAACTGTGTGGGTTTATGAGAAGTTTGTGTGTTCTGTAAATAAACACATCATCCCGTCATCCCGAAAATACAGTGATTCTAGCCTCATTTGAGCTAATTTATGGTGCCATTTCTGTTCCAAATAGGTACCATAAAAACCACTTGCATATTGCACACCACTCACATTTTATTGGTTTTTGAATTAAAGGGTTAGTTCACCCAAAAATGTAATTTCTGTCATTAATTACTCATGTCATTTCACACATGTAAGACCTTCGTTCATCTTCGGAACACAAGATATTTTGGATGAAATCTGACTAGACGACAATATAATCACCACTTTCAAGGTCCAAAAAGGTACTAAAGACATCGTTAAAACAGTCGACGTGACTGCAGCGTTTCAACCTTAATTTTATGAAGCGACAAGAATATTTTTTGTGTGCAAAAACAAAACAAAAGGAACTTCAACAATACCTTCTCTTCTGTGTCATTCTCATACATTGTTAATGTCCAGCGCTTCCAGGTTCTACGTCAGAACACAATGATGTCATGCTGACGTGTGTCAAAAACCTCTCGCGAGGGCGAGGCGGACGTGTCGGATTCTGCAGTCGAGCGCAGTTGCTCTCCACCGACTGCGCTGACTAAAAGCATGATGGGAAACGACTTGATGACGACACAGGATAAAGCTTATTGATTTAAACAACCGTGATGTATTGATCTCTTTAAAAATGTTTGATTTTAAAACACTAATACCATGATTTTATGTTTATAAATTATGTGTGAATATTCCAAAAGTCTCTGACAGTGTGATCTCTAACGTTATATGGGTTATGTGATTGTTATCATATTTATAAAAAAATATATAAAAACATGTCTTTAATTAAAATAAAATTGACTGATACACACATCCTTCGAATGGAAATAAATATCAAGTACTTTGGGTGTATTGTTCATTATGTTTGTTTTCATATAAAAGCAACAGAACGTAATTTACATCCAGTTTATCAGCAACACAGCGCACAAGTGTGAATCCCGCGATATCCGCCTTTGATCTCGCAGGTGTCTGATGCACTACGAGAACGGAGAATTGTCCGTCTTGCCTGCACTTTTTTCACTCCTCCCCTCACTGCAGCCGCCTACTCTCGGCTGAACTTCAGGCGAGGCAAGGCGCATCTCAAACAAGCCTATTAGCCAGCTCCTGCGTCAACATCACACGCATGCGTCGTGTTGCTCACGTGACCAGCTTTGGCCAATCCTGAGCCGGCGTTCTGACGTAAACACAGAAGCCTTCACTGTGCTTACTGCGGCAATTACTGTTTTGTTTTTGCGCACATAAAGTATTCTCGTCTCTTCATAAAATGAAGGTTGAACCGCTGCAGTCACGCTGACTGTTTTAATGATATCTTTCTGGACCTTGATAGTGTTGATTATATTGCTGTCTATGGACGAGTCATATACCTCTCAGATTTCATCAAAAACACCTTAATTTGTGTTCTGAAGATGAATGAAGGTCTTACAGGTGTGGAACAACATGAGGGTGAGTGATATAATTTTTGATTTTGGGTGAACTAACAATTTAATCACCACTTTCAAGGCCCAGTAAAGTTAAAATAGTCCATGTGACTGCAGTGGTTGAACCTTTATTTTATGAAGCGACGAGAATACTTTTTGTGCACAAAAACAAAACAAAAATAACGACTTTATTTAACAATTTCTTCTCTTTCCTGTCATTCTCCTATGCTGTTTACATTGTAGCCTCAGTGCGATTCCATGTTCTACGTCAGAATTCCGAGTCATTATTGGCCGGCTCCTGCGTCAGCATCGCGCGCATGTGTCGTGCTGCTCACGTGTACAGCATCGGCTAATACTGAGCCAGCGTTCTGATGTAGAACCTGGAAGCGCTGCACTGTAACTACAACATAAACAGCATAGGAGAATGACAGAATTTTCATTTTTTGGGTGATCTAACCCTTTAGTTTGAACTTTGATTAAACTGCTGAACTTATTTTATATAGATGTTACATTCTCATTTATCACGGTTATTACCTCGTCAATATGGACAGAATCATTTTAGTAATTACCTGTCATTTGTCAGAAACATTTGATGCAAATGAGGTCCAACAACACACATACAACAGAATATTATTGTATTGTCTTAGCATCAGGATCAGGCCTTTTCCCTCACTGTATAACACTGTATCATAGTTTAAAAGCTGAAAACATTCCAACACAAACAGAACTCAAGGTATTTCCTCACACCTTCCCTGCGTCCTTTGTAATTCACTGGAATCCTTTGTCTTTCTAGTGTCGAGTGTGGCACTGGCAGATTTCCAACCCATTAAACGCCACCTCAGCAGTACCTCAGAAATTATTGCACCGAGAGGAAGGAGAGAGAACAGACAAGGGGGAGTTACAGTCAATCCTTTACATAAACGCACATGAGGAGGGGCACTGCTGTGTTTCTACTTGACAGATGATATAAAACCTTGCAGAGCCTCATTCCCTCTAGACGATCTGCAGTGCTGCAGAGGAGCACAATTTTGCCTGGACGCAAGCAGAGCAGAAGCAGCGCAGACACATAGCCTACATAGCTGTGGCATGTAAACAATGCTGATTTGGTACTAAGGGGCCCAAAGTGTCAAAGAAAATATCCCCCAAACCATTACACCACCAGCAGCAGCCTGAGCAGTTGATACAAGGATCCATGCTTTCATGTTGTTTACGTGAAATTCTGACCCTACCATCTGAATGTTGCAGCAGAAATCGAAACTCAGTATTTTTTTTCAATCTCTTTTTTAGACCATATAAACATTAGAGATGGTTGTGCGTGAAAATCCCAGTAGATCAGCAGTTTCTGAAATACAGTCCTCAGACCAGTCCGTCTGGTGCCAATAAGCACTTAAAGGTGCTACAGATGATGTTTTGTTTTTATACATTTTTGCAATATTACTTGAAACTGTCTTTACTAACTGATAAAAGACTATTTATTAGGTGCACTGAAAGGAATAATATTAATATACATCATCTGTGCACGAGGTAGGGCCTTAAAAACATCAGCCAATCGTTTACGCGATCATCGCGTAAACGTTTGGCCGTCTAGCTTGTCAATCACTGCCGTGACGTTCCTTGTGAGAGACGGGCGCGGCTGCGCACTCCAGTAACTTTCCACAGTTACCTGCGGTGAGTCCGACATAATGAATCCACTAACAAGACACAGCGAATGCCGGTGGTAAACACTCGTGTTCCAATACTCGTGCACGAGTTTTGGGAGGCGTTCCCTCGAAAGGAGGGGGGGGTTGTTCTTACGCATGCGCTCATTTCAAAAACTCAGTAACTCAGTAACTCTTTGGATTCTCAGTCGACGAAAAAATCCTCTCTATCACCTTTAAATCACCTTTCTTCCCCATTCTGATGCTCAGTTTGAACTTCAGCAGATCATCTTGACCATACGACTAAATATTATTGCCATGTGATTGGTTGATTAGATATTTGCGTTAACAGGCAGTTAAAAAAGTGACTGCAGAGTGCATATGGTTTATATATGATAAAACTAATCTTAAAGATTCGAAGCTTTGAATCAGTGAATTGAAGCATGAATCAAACTGCCAAAGTCACATGAACTATTGAAGTTTCAAAACACTTATGACGTTACGAAGCCTCGTTTACTGAAATCATGTGATTTTGCTGCTCCGAGCCACTGATTTGAAACAAAAGATTTGTAAAGTTTCAAAGCTTCATGAAGCAGTGTTTCTTGTCGCTTTATAATATTAAAGTTGAACCACTGTAGTCACATGAACTGTTTTAAATTTGTTTTTAGTAGCTTTCTGGGCATTGAATAGGGGAGTGTCATTGCTGGAGATGTAGGCCTTACTGAGCCATCGGATTTTATCAAAAATATTTTAATTTGTGTTCTGAAGATGAACAGTCTTTACAGGTGTGGAACAAAATGAAGGTGAGTAATTATAATTTAAATTTTTGGGTGAACTAACCCTTTAAGATATAACTCTAGTTTTAATCATTTAAACAGGCTTTTGAGATTTGGGTGAAAAACTGTAGGCTATTTTTTCCACAGTACCGAAAGTCATATAGTCACTGTGAAACACAGAACACCTCACTTATATGATTTTATGGTGTTATTTTTCGTGCTAACTCGGGTGTATTTTGTGGCTTTAAAGGTGCCCTAGAATTAAAAACTGAATTTATCTTGGCATAGTTAACAAGAGTTCAGTACATAGAAATGACATACAGTGAGTCTCAAACTCCATTGTTTCCTCCTTCTTATATAAATCTCATTTGTTTAAAAGACCTCCAACAAACCGGCGAATCTCAACATAACACAGACTGTTACGTAACAGTCAGGATCATTAATATGTACGCCCCCAATATCTGCATATGCCAGCTCATGTTCAAGCATTAGACAAGGGCAGAACGTCTGGATGTGTGCACAGCTGAATCATCAGACTAGGTAAGCAAGCAAGGACAACAGCGAAAAATGGCAGATGGAGCAATAATAACTGACATGATCCATGATATCATGATATTTTTAGTGATATTTGTAAATTGTCTTTCTAAATGTTTCGTTAGCATGTTGCTAATGTAATGTTAAATGTGGTTAAAGTTACCATCGTTTCTTACAGTATTCACGGAGACAAGACTGTCGTTATTTTAATTTATTAAACACTTGCAGTCTGTAGAATTCATAAACACAACTTCATTCTTTATAAATCTCTCCAACAGTGTGTAATGTTAGCTTTAGCCATGGAGCACTATCAAACTCATTCAGAATAAAATGTAAACATCCAAATAAATACCATACTTATGCGATTAGACATGCTGCATGACGAACACTTTGTAAAGAACAATTTTGAGGGTTATATTAGCTGTGTGAACTTTGTTTATGCTGTTAAAGGCAAGAGTGAGCTCCGTGGGCGGGGAGCGTGAGCATTTAAAGGGGCCACAGTCTGAATCGGCTCATATTTAATGATGCTTTAAAATAGGCAGTTAAAAAAATGAAGAAAAAAAATCTATGGGGTATTTTGAGCTGAAACTTCACAGGGGGCACCTTAGAATTATATTACATCTTTTAAAAAGACCTTTAATTCAGAATGAGCAGCACAACAAAAATATACCCGGCACCGAAACAATCGCGGCACTACCGCTTCTGTTCTTCCTCTGAAGATGGCCACCGGGAAAATTTGTGCTGCTTATGCTTTGTTTACGCATTAGGGCCGGTTTACAGTTAAAAACTGAAAAATAACCCAAAAAGTAATTATGCCAAACAAGCAACCAATCTGCTGCGTTGCATAACCATGAATTATCCATTCAGGGGTGCGTTTCCCAAAGCGAACTATGGGTCGCAAGTTCCGTCATTACTAATAGAGTTCAATGGGATTTACGACCATAGTTGACTAACGATGCTTTCGGAAAAACGCACCCCAGACTGATCCAGTCCACATCCCAAAGTCCATTTCACAGCCCCAAGAAAGCAGCTTAGACAGCTAAGACCATTAATAATCAGATTGCTTTTTAAAAATAGACAAATCTTCTCAATGATTGTTGGGGGAGGTCAGAGATTAGCATGTGGTGCGTTTTATGTTGTTGTTTTTTCAGATCAGGATTATCGAATGCCATTTCTTTGCATAAAAATTCACAAATATTCCCTTAGAGAGGCTATAAAAAGAAAATTTTCTTATAAAAGGCTTTTCTCTGGTGATAATGTAAAGTGTAATTCTAGACAGAGATGATGTTTTTGTTAAGACTTAATGCCTCAAATCAAATACAACTAAAATGCATATATTGAAGGGATTGTTAAAAAAAGGTCATCATTTACGCTGTTCCAAACTTACAACCATATTGTCAGGCTTTAAATAAGACAAAAAGCATCAAGTACATGCATAACAAAAGTAATTCAGGTTGCTCATGTGTCATGTGTCTTTCATAGTGTAAATCACCATTGTTGCATAGAAAAAAAGCAGTTCAGATTTTGTTTAACCTCTCTTTTTGGGTTTGACAGAAGAAAATATGGGTTTGGAACAACATGAGAATGAGGAAATGACAATATTTGGGTAAACAACTCACAAATAGTCATTAGTGGAAAGAACATTTTGTTCAGACACTATAACCACTTCACAATGGTTGTTTTGCAGTGTTTTATAACAGTGAGTGCGGTCTCTGGGGTTTTTCAAGCTAATCATCTCAGAAGTGCGGAACGGAAGTGCAGTAATCCTGAAAGTGCGCTGAAATGAAAATAAGAATTTAAACCAAGTTAAAACCTATTTGACCCTATACTTTTTATGGGTTAAACACATTTTTGTGAATAATAAGCAGAGTACAGAAACATACTCAAAGCCACTCAGTTTTAAGTAAATCATGAGTGGAAAACTATGCACTGTATTGTATACTACATATAATTAGATAAAAAAAACAAAACATTTAATCACATATGAAATAAATGTTATGTTTTTTTAATCAATTTGTGTACAAATGTTTTAATTTGTACCTATCATTTTTTTATATATTTTAAAGGAAATCCTTCTGTCCAGACTAACATCCAATTATAAAATGTGAGAAATATGGTTCTCTATTTATAATTAAAGTTATAAAGTTATTTTTCTTTTTCTTTTTAATCAATTTTTGTGTAAAAATGCTTTAAAAAAATAATAAAATAATTATTGTAAAAACTTTTACCTAGAATATAAAAAAACCCTCATTTTCAGAGTAAAGTCTAATTATCTCAGAAATAGTGTTTTTTTTTTCTCTCTCTTATGTTTTAATTTTTGGAATTTATATACTAAATGAGTCAAACAAAAGATTAAAAAAAGTTATTAAACATGATTTACGGTCGAGAGCAGTGCATTATGGGATACAACACATGCAGTGTGCCATTCTGAACAGGCAGCAACACGGCAGTTACAAAAAAAAAAAATCACCAGGACACCGTTTAATTCTGAAGTTTATTTGTCCCATTTCATTAAGAATTTCGATTCATCAAAAGGCCTTATAAACTGTTTATGGCTCGCAGAGACACTGATTGCTTACAGGAAAGATTTTCTTTTAAACAAACCCCATCAGTCCACTGAAATGGCAACAGATTGCATCTTCGTGGGTTGTGCCATCTTCGTAACGTTGTACTTTTCGTTTAAGGCCAAAGGGTACATGAACGCAACAAATTTCAATTTCATTAATGTTTGTGGCAACACAAACCCTCTTAGTGCACAGAATGCAGTGAGGTTTTGTTTAATTTCCGACATGTGGAGGGTTTATGGGACAGAACGGACCTCAGGTAGTCGTTTCATCATCTGAAAGGCAGTCTCTTCATGCACAGGCATCCTTCATAGTACCTTAATCAATAGTCTGTTACAGATCGTCGAGTTTCAATATCAAAAACGCGTATCGGACGAGATCTTTCTGTCGATGAGATGGCAGTACAATCGTGCCACGCATCACGTTGCGATCTACGAGCCGACAAACGCACTCTCTCACACATACACAAACACTTTAAAAAACATTGTAAAATGAACAAACAAATAACGTGCATGAAAACATGAATCATGTTTCCATGATCTGACAGGCATTAAACACAAAATCAAACAGAAAAACTGACAGTGAGACCCAGAGAAAGTCAGCCGGTGAAACACAGGGGCAAATCCCCCGTAATGCTTTGGGCCTGACGCACTGTGACCCTTTATTTTCAGTGATGACATCATTCAGAGCCTTTTCAGGGACCGCAGACACCCCTCGGATCCTTTAACAGCAGCACTGGAGGACGAGGGACGACGAACCCTCGGCATGAGAGCTCCTGACCAGGGCGAGAGAGAGAGAAGGCTGACGGGACGTTCTGGGGGTCGGGGCTGAGGACAGGTGGGGCCGGGGGTCGTCCCAGGGGGGCTAGCGGTTGTTCTTTGCTGCCTCCTTCGCTGCTACGATCAACGGCGTGAGGCTGGACAAAGGCTTGGCCACTTTCAGGAACTGGTGCTGCAGGGAGAAGACAGAGAAGTCTCTTATTACACTCAGCAAGGCTGCATTTATTTGATCAAACATACAGTAAAATCAGTAATATTGTGAACATTTTTTCGATTTGAGTATATTTTAAAATGTTTATGGTTATATTTCAGCATCATTACTCCAGACTTCAGTGTCACATGATCCTTCAGAAATCATTCTAATATGATAATTTGCTGCTCAAGAAACACTTCTTATCATCAATGTTGAAATCAGTTGTGCTGCTTCATATTTTTGTGGAAACACGCATTTTTAGATTCCTTTATTAATAGAAAGTTCAAAAAATGAACAGCATTTATTTGAAATAGAAATCTGTAACGTTATAAATGTCTTTACTGTCACTTATTTTATCAATTACATGCACCCTTGCTGAATTAAAGTATTCTTTTTTTTCTTTATCTTACTGACTCAAAACTTTTGAACAGTAATGCATATTGACAAATATTTTAAGGGTTTTGAACCTGTTCTAACCAGTTATTATTATTTATTGTATTGTATCATTTGTATTTATTATGTATTATTTGAATTGAATTACTGAATTATTGCAATGTGTACATTTTAGCGGCATCTAGCGGTGAGTATGTGAACTGCAACTAACGGCGCACGCACACCCCATCTGGACGACACGACAAAGATGTCGTCTGAGACAGCAGAGAGTACATTAGCTAGTGAAGCACTGAGGTTTCTTCTTACTTCTAACAAAGAACGGTCTCTGCTTCTAATAAACCAGACGCCGACTACTATTACTGCTACTTTGTGCGTATTCAACGTAGTGACGATGCAAGCTGCCTCTAAAAACACCAACAAACATAGTGACAAAACGTTATCCGTAGAGCAGACTTTGTCCGTTTAGGCTAACTGTAGAAACATGCCGGCGCATAATGGCGACTTGACATTGAGGGGGGGACCAAGTGGCAATCTACCCCAGTTTCTCTTGAAGACAATACGGAAGTGACTTAAACTGCAATTCATCTACTGGCCGCTAGGGACTGGCTCCAAAAGAGAGCAGAATCTCATTGACCCTCATGTTAAAATGCCCAACTTTACAGCAGAAAAAAAACATGTTTACAGCTGGTAACTCATCGGTTTAAATTATATTAAGCCTTAAAGTTCTAATTTCTTGAAGAAATATGAAACAAACAATAAGTAATATATCAATATTTCATGGATTTAAAGGTGCCCTAGATTCAAAAATGTAATTTATCTTGGCATAGTTGAATAACAAGAGCTCAGTACATGGAAATGACATACAGTGAGTCTCAAACTCCATTGTTTCCTCCTTCTTATGTAAATCTCATTTGTTTAAACGACCTCCGAAGAACAGGCGAATCTCAACATAACACCGACTGTTACATAACAGTCGGGATCATTAATATATACGCCCCAATATTTGCATATGCCAGCTCATGATCGAGGCATTACACAAGGGCGGCCAGTATTAATGTCTGGATGTGCACAGCTGAATCATAAGACTAGGTAAGCAAACAAGAACAATAGCGAAAAATGGCATATGGAGCGATAATAACTGACATGATCATTGATAACATGATATTTTTAGTGATATTTGTAAATTGTCTTTCTAAATGTTTCATTAGCATGTTGCTAATGTACTGTTAAATGTGGTTAAAGTTACCATCATTTCTTACTGTATTCACGGAGACAAGAGCCGTCGCTATTTTCATTATTAAACATTTGCAGTCTGTATAATTCATAAACACAACTTAATTCTTTATAAATCTCTCCAACAGTGTGTAATGTTAGCCGTTAGCCACGGAGCATAGCCTCAAACTCATTCATAACCAAATGTAAACATCAAAATAAACACTGTACTTACGCGATTAGACATGCTGCATGACGAACAATTTGTAAAGATCCATTTTGAGGGTTATATTAGCTGTTTGAACTTTTTTATGTTTAAGGCAAGCGCGAGCTCTTGGGGTGTGGAGCACCAGATTTAAAGGGCCACACACCCTGAATCAGCTAATTTCTAATTATGCCCCAAAATAGGCAGTTAAAAAGATGAATTAAAAAAAAAATCTATGGGGTATTTTGAGCTGAAACTTCACAGACACATTCAGGGGACACCTTAAACTTATATTACATCTTTTAAACAAAAAGTTCTAGGGCGCCTTTAACGCTTTTGTGGACCAAAAGTACTGTTTTTTTGTTTTTCAATCGACATTCATGGACATTTTACCCAAGCGGCCTCATTTTCGCTTAAAAAATGCTCTTCAGAAATCTACAGGTGACATCATGGACACTACGCCCATATTTTTTTTTTTCTTTTTTTTGTAAGGTCTTTATACACCACTGAAAACATAGTTATGTATATTATATTGCATTTCTGTCAATAGATACACCTAAATATTACACACTCCATCTTTTTTAATAAAAAAAAATATATAATTGATAATTTGATTCTTATTAAATTTCATTTATTATCCTTCATTCATCACATGTTTGAAAAACTGTTGAAACTTTTAAAACCTGTGGTTTAGTCAGCTAGAGAGTGAACTGTGGATTTCAGTTGTTATTGTAAAAAATCCTTTCTATTTTCTGCTCCTGCTCACTCTAATGACTGAGATTTCCAGCAGCTTTTCACATTATTTACACAAGTTTCTCCATCCACCTTATTTAATGCACAATTGAGTCATATAATGTGTTACACAACCTCACTACTGATGCTCTCATACTTTCATCTTCTGGGACTTTTCTAGAAAGTTCTGGCAGCACTTATTCCAAACAACAGACTGAGTTTTCTAAATCAGATGTGCGTGTGGGAGTGACATAAGAGCAGGAGGGAGAGATGCTATTATGGAGACAGGGCTGAATGATACTATAAAAAATGACCAGAAAATCTAATATAAGTCTAGAAAATATACATGCTACATAACAGCAGCTTTTTAATTCTTTTGAATGTTATAGAAGTTATTGCTACACATTAAATTGGGTCAAAAATGCTGTCTAGGTAGGTGGCTCACTAGCTTTATGTAATGTATGTAGGACTACTATTAGACAAATATAATATTTTAATTAAAAAAAAACAAATTTTTGAAATGAAGTTTTAAATCTTAAACAAATATCATTTGCATTTCTTAATCCATTGCTAATAAAGTCTTTATTTGTTAGCCATGAAAAGTGATTTATTTTTTTCCACTTACTTTTTTAATTGATGAACTGATAATTGATTGCCGCCTCTTATTTCTAGAATTTTCTACATTAAGCCACTATTCACTGATCTATAATTTATAAATCATTGAATGATGCCATAAAAGCATTAAACATTGATACGGGAAGCTAACTTTGATTTTATAGCACTGACAATCCATAAATAATTCAGGAGGAAAACATTGAAAACACACACACACACACACACACACACACACACACACACACACACACACACACACACACACACACACACACACACACACACACACACACACACACACACACACACACCTGTAAGAGCTCCTTGGCAGAGCCCCTCTTCTCCACGTCCATTTCCAGACAGCGGTTTAAGAAGTCACGAAACACAGAGGAGAGTTTCTCTGGGTTCTGTAGCTCTGGAGTTCCATTGGTGGCAATGAGGTACAGAGCCTGGACAACACAAGGGGTTAAAGGTCACACAAAAATCATGAACATTAACTACAGCACCAGTTGCTTTCATTTAAAAGGCTATTTGAAATGTTCTTGTGTATTTAAAACTTAAGGAATAACCATCCAGAAGTTTCTAATAATCTACAAATAGCTAAATATTTGGCCCATTGCCATATATTTGCCTCAAGTTCTCAACTACTACTCACTACTATATTTTTGTTTGCAACAGCATTTAAAGGGTTAAAACTGAAACTTTGATGCTTAAAAAGGTTCATAAAGAAGTCATAAAAACTAATCCATATGCATTGAGTGGTTTAGTCCAAATTTTCTGAAGAGACTTGATCGCTTTATATGACGAACAGATTGAATTTAGGCTTTTATTCACATATAAACATTCATCACCTCACACATCAGTTGTGTTAAATGGAAGCTCAAGCATGTTTGCTTGATGTGCGAGAACCAATGAGGTTCATTCTCGTGTGTTACACAGCACCTTTGAGCTTCCGGAAGAGGTTTGTTCTCACACTCCAAGCAGTTGAGCTCCTGTTTATGTTCGCTGATCAAGATTTATATGCGAGTAAAAGCCTGTTTGTCATATAAAGCGATCGAGTCTCTTCAGAAATTTTGGACCAAAGCGCTTTATTAGTTTTATGATCTCTTTATGAACTTTTTGAAGTGTCAGTTATGTAGCTGTCTATGGAGGGACAGAAAGTTCCCAGATTTCATCACAAAGATCTTGATTTGTGTTCCAAAGATGAACAAAAGACTTGGTTTTGGAACGACATGAAGGTGAGGAATTTTAATTTATGGGTGAACCAACCCTTTAAGATAAAAGCCTTGAAAGTTGAAATCAATGTTGCATTCTGTCCACCCACAAATTATAAAATCAATAAAAATAATTGTTTCCATCTGGTGCTGTTGACAGGAAAGCATCTGATGTCACTCTGGTGCACGAGGAAATAATTCAAAGGTTTGAAACAAAGGGTGGATCTCATCACAAGACAACAGCATTAGGTCCATTTGTGCAGCTGGTCCTATGCAACAGCTTCACATTCCTTTCTTTCTTTCTTTCTCTTTCTTTCTTTCTTTCTTTCTTTCTTTCTTTCTTTCTTTCTTTCTTTCTTTCTTTCTTTCTTTCTTTCTAACTAGTTAGTTAGTTAGTTAGTTAGTTAGTTAGTTAGTAAATTGCTAAATTTCATTACACTCAATTCAAATGAGGAACAGATGTTATTAAAATATTACATTTAGATAGTGTTTTGTTCCACTCTTTAAAAGGCAGTAAAATTGTTCAAAAAGTTTACAATTATTTTGCATTTTTATTAGTATTGAACAAAATAGGTTTTCAATTGCATCTATTTAAACTTTTTTTTGTCATTGTGTGTCTTCAAACCTATGTAACTTTTTCATGTTGGCTTATTGTAAAATACTGCAGTATCACCATGGTATAACCTTTAAAACATATTTTGCCATGGTAATGCTGTAGTTGTTGGAAATACCATGTCCAGAGATTATGGGTTATGGCCCTGAACGATTACTGTATTATGAACCATGTATTCTCTGCAGAACCTCGGTGTACCATGTAAATACCACAGTTAATGATTATGTTAATCAGTCAGGACCAAATATATATGTGTGTGTATTATATATATATATTGTACCTATAGTGATAAGGTGCACATTTTACTGAGTTAGATTTAGATGTCTTTAATCTTACCCTCAGAGGGTTTTCGTTGAGGTATGGCGGTTCGCCCTCTATCATTTCTATAGCCATGATGCCCAGAGACCAGATGTCCACTTTGGGTCCGTAGGCCTTGCGGGTCACCACCTCCGGTGCCATCCAGTAGGGCGTCCCCACCATTGTGCTTCGTTTGCTTTGTTCAGGAGTGATCTGAGCGCAGAAGCCGAAATCGGCTGAGAGACACAGACAGACAGATGTTTAGACCAGCTGGTGTGATACTGTCGTGTGATATCAAATATACAGCAGGAATAGTGAAGCATGGTCATAATCTGGATTCTTGCTCCCTCTATTGGACAAGAGAAGCCTTTGCACAAATTTTAGGTTCATGTCACTAATACAGGGGTAGGCAAGTTCGGTCCTAAAGAGCTGTTGTCCCGAGTTTAGCTCCAACCTTAATCAAACACACCTGAACAAGCTAATCAAGCTCTTCAGGATGATATAGATCAGTTGTGCACTCACTGAGTTTGACAGAGCCGTCCATGCCCAACAGAATGTTGTCACTCTTGATGTCTCTGTGAATAACCTGATTCGAGTGAAGAAACTCAAGGGCTTGTAGACACTGCATGGATAAAAACAACCCAGTTAGCAAATTAAAACTTTCACAGGGTTCATGCGACAATCTTCCAAAGTGTCCCAAAAACTAGTGAGCTGCCTAGCTAGACAGCATGCATTGCAAACAAGCTCAGAGTAGTGTTATTTTAGTATTATTTGTATAGTATTATAGTTTTTATTAATATTTTGAATTTGCTGTTATTTTTATACTTTTATCATTTTTTTAAAATATTTATATTAATCTTTCTTTTTTAGTTAAGGGTGCTTTCACACTTGGTGGACCGAACCCGAGTTCGATTGCTCCCCCCTCCCCCTGCGCCCACTGGACTGTGTTCACATTATATTATTTGGGTCCGAACCGCGGTTCGTTTGCGTCATCAAACCAGCAGCTGTTTACTACGTTGCTTAGTAACGATGGCACAGGAGAAGGCGGCAAAATGCATAACGTTGCTCTCCTCACTTTTATATTTTTGTTTTTGAACCGTTGGTTTTGTTCATAACGGCTCTTGCGTCTATCTGCGGTGAATGTAGAATGCTGAAGGCGAGCAGAAATGAGAAAAGCTACGCTACAGCTCTCTGTTGGCAGCATGTCAGTCACGCTCGTCGGGAAAGTAAGTGAAACACACACACAAACACACATTTTTTATCAAATAATACGGCATTAATAGCGGTTCACTTCCGCAATTTGGTACGTTTGCATTATTATCAGAAGTGAACCGTACCGGAGTTCACTTCAACCGCACCCCAGACCACCCTTTTTAGGGTGCTTTCACACCTGCCTCATTTAGTTCGGTTGAATCGTACCAGAGTTCGTTTGCCCCTTTGGTGCGGTTCGTTTGGGCAGGTGGGAAAGCAGCAATCGCACTCGGGTGCGCACCAAAAGCGGACCAAACAAGCGTACCGAGACCTGCTTGAAGAGGTGGTCTCGGTACACTTTCAAACGAACTCTGGAGCGGTTCGCTTGAGATGTGAAAGCAATCGACCCAGTTAACGGACCAACGAACCAAATTATATCATTTCATAACGGAAAATATGATATAAAAATCAGTAATGTCTGATTCTG
Organism: Chanodichthys erythropterus; assembly: GCF_024489055.1. Taxonomy (NCBI): domain Eukaryota; kingdom Metazoa; phylum Chordata; class Actinopteri; order Cypriniformes; family Xenocyprididae; genus Chanodichthys; species Chanodichthys erythropterus. Next base: position 22,626,632 of record NC_090227.1, read on the forward strand.
TGAGTGAGCACATTATTTACAATATCTGAAACCCAATGAGTGCCTCTGGTGTGTAATTACACTTCTCCGTGCGAGAATGCTGTCCCGACGAAGTCTCAATTCCCGCTCTGCTTCATTATAAAATTCAAATGGTCTCTCTCGACAGACGGACAACAGGTCGCCTACTAGACAGCGCTGGGAAATCCAGAGACGGAGAGAGAGAGAAAGAGCGCGGGTTTGAATTTGCCGCAGCAAATATGAATTAACTGCGGGAGAGACGGCTACATTTATAAAGTGTTTGTGTGTGTCTGGACAGTTACAAATAAAGCCACAATAAACTCATGGAGCGAACTTGTCAATCATTATTTTGATGGATGACGCAGAGAAAATTCTGACCAATAAGAGGACAGTTTTACTCCCATGTGACTTACCTTAAAGCATTTTGGTAAGCTTTGAAATTTTGCCATGTGAAAGCGAACCGAACCAAGAAAAAAAGCAACATTGTAACAAATTTAGTCCCTGTTTCGGAACAAAATAAGCGATCCGTAGGTGTGAAAACACGGACTCGGGTACGGTTCGCGGGTGCGCACCCGAGTTCAGAAGACCGTGTTCACATCATCCAAACGTACCGAACTCTGACGTCAATCGAACCCGGGTGCGCACCAAAAGTGCTAATGTGAAAGCACCCTTAATCATTTTACCCCCAGTTTCATAGACAAGGCTTAGGCCTAGTCCTGGACTAAAATGCATGTTCGAGCTGTTTTAACTGAAAGCAACTTGCACTGACATATCTTAAAATATATCAGTGCCAATGTTTTGTCTCAAGATGCACATCAGTAATGTTTTTTGGCTTCATCTAAGCCCTGTCTGTGAAACCAGGCCTTAGAAATGTAAAATTAATATTATATTACATAATATTAATAAAGTTATAAATATGGATATTTTTTCTCACAAAAACACATATCTTTTATGATGGATAGATGTGCTTTTTTAGGCTTCAAAATCAAAGTTACTATTCACTTCCATTGTAAAGCTTGGAAGAGCCAGATATTTTTAATATATTTAATGACTGTGTTTAACTGAAAGAAGAAAGTCATATACACCTAGGGTGGCTTGAGGGTGAGGAAATTATTGGATGAATTAAGGTGAACTAACCCTTTAATTTTTTAATCTAATACTTATATTTTATTTCAGCTTTGTGTCAATTACCAAAATGATTTTTTATATTTTAGGTAACAATAACACTGGTTCAGTGGAGAAATCACCCCACCTAAGATGGCAGACATCAAGAGAAATGTTGATCATAAATACAGTTGTATTCATTATATACTAAATTTAGTTGAGTATGTGTTTATGTTGAGTATATATTTCAGAAAATGAGAATTAAAAAAATTTCTACTTCACTCAATATTTGTGTGTGCAGTCTATGATTATTAAAATATTTTGTTGTTAGCTTAGCTAACATTAAACTCTATTGGAATTAGGGTTGCAAAATTCCAGGAATTTTCAAGGCTGGAAACCTATGGGAATTAACAGAAATATATGAGAATTATGGGGAATAAACAGGGAATTTGCAAAATTGCAGGTTTTCCCATAAAAGGGAACTTGTAAGATGTAGTTGAAATATATATATATATTATATATCTTGCAGCATAATCTTGGTTAAAACAACCAGACTTAATGCAATTTCTGTTGAATTTTTACCCTGCACATTCCTCAGTCATATTCACACAGTACAATGCTTACTGCAGGGATATTGGTGTGCATTCCTCCATAACATGCACATTTGATCAAAAATACAGAAAAATATTATATTATATTATATTTATATTGTGAAATATTATTACAATTTAAAATAATTGTTTTCTATTTTAATATACATTAAAATATTATTTATTTCTGTGATGCAATGCTGAATTTTCTTCATGATTACTCCAGTTTCAGTGTCACATGATCCTTCAGAAATCATTCTAATATGATAATTTGATACTCAATTATCAATGTTGGAAACATTTGTGCTGCTTAATTTTTATAACCTGTGATACTTTCAGGATTCTTTGGTGAATAAAAAGTCAAAGAACAGCATTTATTTCAAATTGAAATCTTTTGTAACAAAATACACCACTGTTCAATTTTTTTTTAAAGAAATTTAAATGTGCTTTTTTTCAGCAAGGATGTGCGAAATTGATAAGAAGTGATAATTAAGACTTATATATTATTAGAAAAGATTTTTTATGTTAAATAAATTCTGGTTCCAATCACAGGTTCCAAAAAAATATTAAGCAGCATTACTGTTTCCAACATTGATACTTAAGCAGCAAATCAGCATATTAGAATGATTTCTGGAGGATCATGTGACACAAATAAATAACACACATAACAATTGGTGCAATAAAAAAATATATTTATTTAACATATTTACTATATTAGAATTAATTGGATTCAAAAGAGAAATATCTATGTTATTTCATGACTGTTAGTATGACCAAACAAAATGTTTATATTTATGTTTATATATGGTACATTTTATATAAAATTTATTAGAAATTTCTATAAATTTCCAAAAATTTCCAATTAAATCCCATAAATTCCTCTTAAGTTTCCAAAATTCCAAAATTCCCCAGGTTAAGTTCCTGTGGAAAGTTTCCAGAAATTTGCAATCCTAATTGGAATGAACGGATTCTCTGTAGGTTTATTTGCTATTTGTGAGTTGCTGCCTGTACAGTGTTCCAAATCAGTCACTTATGAGGTTCCATAATACTTAAGAGAGCAAGGCAGCTTGATATGTTTTTGAAAAAAAAAGAAAGAAAAAAAAATCATGGCAAGTTGAATAATTCACACTCACTTCCCGACAGACAGCTGCGATCTGTGCTTCATCCATACACGTTTCTGTCACCACGTCCGTCAGGGAACCTCCTGCCAGATACTCCATCACTACCCAGAGCTCATCCCCCACCAGGTAACTATGGCAACAAGACAGCATCGTCAACAGACGCCACATTGCAGAGCGATGCAGGAGCATCGCCGTGACAACAGAATTATTGGACGCTTCTGCTTTCGTTAGTGCAGACATGAAGCAATTCACCATGAAAACAGAGAGAAGCTTTGGATTAGCTTTGTTTTTTTTTTTGTTTTTTTTTAGATAAGACTTTAGCATAATCTAAAAAAAAAATATATATTAAGTTTGTGCTATAACAAAAAGCAGAAAGAAAAATAAACAGAATACAAACTACAAAATACAACAAAAAATACAGCAAAAAATGTAAAATTTAATAAAAAATAAAAGACATAACTTAAAAATAAAAACTAAAGAAAAATACAGTATATATATATATTAAAAGAAAAAAAAGAAAAAAAAACAGAATCCCTATATATATTCTCTGAGAAGAAAATATACAGGGATATATATTTTCACCTGTCCAGGTAATTGACGATGTTGGGGTTCTTGTTTTCCCTCATGACTAAGATCTCGTTGATGATCAGCTCTTTCTTGGGCTGCTGCTGTAGGTTCATCTGTTTGATGGCCACCTGAGAGACCAAACATCAGAAGAAAAGCTTTTAGACACACTTGAAGATTAATCCGAGAGTCTTTGGCTCCATTAGGCCCGTCTGAGCATCTCTCCATTAACATGAGTGAGAGTTAGCTTTGAGATTAGCTCTCTTTGTGTGTAGGTAAGATTACAGCATGTGCTCAGCTCAGAGGAATGTCATCAGATCAATATCACATGCCGTATCCCCTGATCCATTGTTATCGATCAACGAAAATGTCGACGTCTCTTTCCGAATCACGTTAATGATGAAGAGAGGTGCCCTCTATTAACTGTAAGAGCATGTGGACACTGTCAATATATCTCCAACCCCATGATGAGAGTTCTCCAAATGGACACAAAATCATTAATAAAAATGGTGATGCTTGCCTTATTAGTGGTGTTTGGTAAGTATTTACCAAGTGCGCAGATGTACGTAATCACATTTGCTTAAGAATTCTTAAGTAAATCTATCTTTAAGATAAGATAAAACAGTAAACAATTATACCATGTTTAATGTTTAAATGTTAACAGAGACATTAGCTCTGCTCAACTTTGTTACATTGCCAATAGATTTGTTTGCTTGTGTTTAGCTGGAAATCGCCTGTTCTTTTAGTCTTTGTTATGCCTTTTGTTAAATATCATGTTGTAGTTTTAATTTGTCAAAACAAAATATAATTTTATATAATAAAATAATAATAGTGATGCTTGCCTTAATAGTGGTGTATGGTGAGTATTGACATAGTGAGCAGATGTATATCATCACATTGACTTAAGAATTCTTAAATAAATCTTTTTATTAAGGATTATATTCATAAATAGTAATAAAATTAATAAAATTGGATATTTTACAGGTAAGCAGGACAAAACAGTAAATAATTAGATTGTTATTTTTATTTTTTATTTTATTTTATATTCCTTTTAGTTTATTTTATATTTTTATTTTATTTTTTAAATCAAATCAAATCAAAAGTATCTAGGTTCCAAACATACAATATGCACAAAAAGTTAACAGACAATAGCAATATTTTTTTCTTTTCTTCTTTTCTTTTCTTTTCTTTTCTTTTCTTTTCTTTTCTTTTCTTTTCTTTTCTTTTCTTTTTTCTTTCCTTTCCTTTTCTTTCTTTTCTTTTCATCAATTCATAGGGGTTCCAAACAATGTGTATGTAAAGTTAACCAAGACAATAGCTTAATTTTTAATTTAATTTAATTTAATTTAATTTAATTTAATTTAATTTAATTTAATTTAATTTAATTTAATTTAATTTAATTTTCATCAGGGTTCCAAACAAAGTGTATGAAAAGTTAACCAAGACAATAGCTATATTTCATTTTATATTTTATTTTAATCAATCAATCAATCAATCAATCAATCAATCAATTAATTAATTAATTAATTTAATTTCTATTTTATTTAAATTTAATTTTTAAATTTAATTTACTTTTTTAATTTAATTTAATTTAATTTAATTTAATTTAATTTAATCAATTCATCAGGGTTCCAAACAAACAATGACAATAGAACCGAGACAATAGATGGATTTTATTTTATTTTATTCAGGGTTCCAAACAAGCAAAGTATATGAAAAGTTAACCAAGACAATAGCTATATTTCATTTTATTTATTTATTTTTTTCTTCTTTTCTTTTTCTTTTCTTTTCTTTCTTTTCTTTTCATCAATTCATAGGGGTTCCAAACAATGTGTATGAAAAGTTAACCAAGACAATAGCTTAATTTTTAATTGAATTTAATTGAATTGAATTGAATTGAATTTTCATCAGGGTTCCAAACAAAGTGTATGAAAAGTTAACCGAGACAATAGCTATATTTCATTTTATATTTTATTTTAATCATTTAATTAATTAATTTAATTTGTATTTTAATTTAATTTAATTTAATTTAATTTAATTTAAATTAATCATCAGGGTTCCAAACAAACAATGACAACAGAACTGAGACAATAGATGGATTTTATCTTATCTTATCTTATCTTATCTTATCTTATCTTATCTTATCTTATCTTATCTTATTTTATTTTATTTTATTTTATTTTATTTTATTTTATTCAGGGTTCCAAACAAGCAATGTATATGCAAAGTTAACCGAGACAATAGCTATATTTAATTTAATTTAATTCTTTTTTCTGCTTTTTCTTTTCTTCTTTTTTCTTTTCTTTTCTCTTTTCTTCTTTTCTTTTCTTTTAATCAAATCAATTCATTGGGGTTCCAAACAAACAATGTGTTTGAAAAGTTAACCAAGACATGACTCTGCTCATCTTTATCACATTGCCAATGATCTCAGTTGCTTGTGTTTTGCTGGAAATCATCAACAGGCATCACTTTACAGTTCTTTTCAGATGCTTTGTTCTTTTAGTCTTTTATTATTCTTTTGTTAAATACCATAGCTGTGTCCGAAACCGCTCACTCGTTCACTCATTCACTCATTCACTAATCCCCATATAGTGTATGGCATTTGAGTGCACTATAACTGTATGGAGTGAACAAAATGAAGTGAATGAATTCGGACGCTGACATATACATTTTGCGTCGGAGATATCGGTCTCAGAAACGGCTCGACGCGATAAAACTATTTTATCCTACATGTTATTTACATTATAAAACAATGTTAATAACAATAACAATCATAATGACTTCATTTTGTAATCATACATGCCTCTGTGCCAGCTTTGTAGTTTAATCGATTGTATAATTTTTTTTTGTATTTATCCTTTTTAATAAAGTTGTTAGAAACTCTCACGCTCACAGATTACGTGGTCTTTGAGCGCCCTCAGGCGACCGTTATGATTTGAATACGCTACCTATGATTAATGAATTTTTTTTAAATCATCCACTAAATTATCATCTTTTAAAGTTTAATGAATTAACAGTGCCACAAATTATTAAAACACATTGCTGTTAGTAAAACACATTAAATTGATTTAATGCCTACATAATATTTTAATAATAAAAATCATATTTTTATTAATATAATTTCATTTCTTTTAATTAATCTATATAATAATGTCCCCCTACATTTTAGTAGGTTTTATTCAAGTACACTCTAAAAACTGCTGGGTTAAAAACAACCCAAGTTGGGTTGAAAATGGACAAATCCAGCAATTGGGTTGTTTTAACCCAGTGGTTGGGTTAAATGTTTGCCCAACATGCTGGGTAGTTTTATTTACCTCAACTGTTGTATAAAAATTACTGTATTGCTTGCTTAAAATGAACCCAAAATATGCTGGAAATTAACATTTATTAATATGTTTAATAAATGAGCATTTATTAATAAGATAATGAATAATAAACAATAAACATTTATTAAATTGCTTCTTAATAAATATTCACCTTTTGATTATTATTGTTGCCTCTAGTAATTATGTGTCTGATTTTTAATTTCTCACCTATTTTGGATCCATTTTAAGGCAGCCATATAGTAATTTTTAATCAGTACTTGAATTAAATAAAACATTTAACCCAACCACTGGTTAAAACAACCCAATTGCTGGGTTTGTCCATTTTCAACCCAACTTGGGTTGTTTTTAACCAAACATTTTTTAGAGTGTAGTGATTAATTAGAAGAAAAAAAAAAAAAAAAGGATTTTGGGAAATAGTGCTTCAGCAAGTGTACATGGAATGTACACTTGAAATCAGAGAGTATTGTGGGTATAAAGTAGTGAACGAAGTAGTGAAGTGAATTTTAATTAGCAAATGTTTGTCAAAAGTGCAATATGAAGTCTGTTTAAATCATAAACATGAGCAATAATAATAGTGATGCTTGCCTTATTAGTGGTGTTTGGCAAGTATTGACCTAGTGAGCAGATGTACGTCATGTTCCATTTTAAGCATTATATGTGTTGAACTATCATCATTTAACGTCTGTAATAATACATCACGCATGTGCTAAATGTTGTTTTAATATAAATCAGGAAATGTTATAGTGTCTTACTGCAGATGAGCAAACACTCTTCTTGAAGAAAACGCACATCTAGATGACGTATATGTGCAATCAGTGGAGAAACACATTACGGTCTGGCACCTCAAAAGTCTCACCTCTTGTCCCGTGGCGATGTCTATGGCTGTGTAAACTGTTCCAGACGCCCTGATGAGGGAAGGAAGTGAAGATTTAGATGAATGTTTGAAGATTGTTGGATTTGGCATAAATGATAAGATATTCATCATAAACTCACCCCTGGCCAATCTTCTCAAACCGCGTGTACTTCTTTTTCGGGTCACCCACGCTGACTATACTTCCTGTGGAGTGGAGGTCACATGTTATTTGTACAGATATGTATAAATAAACACTAAAAAAATTAGACAAGTGAGGAAAAAAAAATAAAAAATCAGAATATAAAATGTAGCACTTCAGGATTTGTGACAGAGCTGCAAAACTTATCCGTTTTATAATCAAAATTGTGATATGAATTATGTGCGATTATTAAACTGGAGATTAGTAGGCGACGCTGAGAGAATTTGAAATATCAGACAAATACAAGCTCAAGGGTTAACTGGACTACCTTATAAACATAACATAAAATAATATATAATGATATACACAATAAGTGCTAGTAAATAATTTTATGCTGTTTTATTTTAATTTTATTTTACTGCAGTAAGAAATATAAACTTTAAATATTTTGTAATCTATTTAAATATTCTATTCTAATAAAAAATATTATTTTACACAATTTTGGTTCTTATGTAAATGTAGTTTTTTACTTTAAGGATTATATTTATTAAAAAAATTATAAAAGTAGATATTTTACAGGTAAACAAAACAGAAGATCATGTTTATTTTATTTATTTTATTTTTTTTGCAGTAAGAAATATAAACTTAATTAAAAATATATTTTTAAATGTATTTGAATATTCTATTCTAATAAAAAATATATTATTTTACACAATTTTGCTTATGTAATTTTTTTTATTTTAAGGATATTTATAGAAAAATTATAAAAGTAGATATTTTACAGGTAAACAAAACAGAAAATTATGTTTATTTTATTTATTTTTTATTTTATTTTATTGCAGTAAGAAATATAAACTTAATTAAAAATGTTTTGTAATCTATTTAAATATTCTATTCTAATAAAAATATATTATTTTACACAAGTTTGGTTCTTATGTAAATGTAGTTTTTTTACTTTAAGGATTATATTTATAAAAAAAATGATAAAAGTAGATATTTTACAGGTTAAACAAAACAGAAAATTGTTTATTTTATTTATTTATTTATTTATTTATTTTTGCAGTAAGAAATATAAACTTAATTAAAAATATTTTTGTAATCAATTTAAATATTCTATTCTAATAAAAATATATTATTTTACACAATTTTGCTTCTGTATTTTTTTTATTTTAAGGATATTTATAGAAAAATTATAAAAGTAGATATTTTACAGGTAAACAAAATAGAAAATTATATGTTTATTTTATTGTTTTATTTTATTTCATTTTATTTGATTGCAGTAAGAAATATAAGCTTAATTAAAATATTTTTGTAATCTATTTAAATATTCTATTCTAATAAAAATATATTATTTTACACAATTTTGCTTCTGTATTATTTTTATTTTAAGGATATTTATAGAAAAATTATAAAAGCAGATATTTTACAGGTAAACAAAAACGAACATTATATTTTTATTTTATTTTATTTTATTTTATTTTAATCAAAGTATCTGGTTTCCAAACAATGATATGAAATATCAACCATATTAGCTCTGCTCATCTTTATCACATCTGTGTCGTTTGTGTTTTGCTGGAAATCACCAACAGGCATCACTTTACAGTTCTTTTAGTCTTTCAATATGCCTTTTGTTAAATACTTGTCATAAGTGCAATATAACTTTTGCCAAATCAGGCAGCCCTAGTTTGTGAGGATCAACCGAATCGTTGCCCTCAAACAGGTCACGTATAAGAAGAGGGATGCTCGGCTCTAAGAGGACACAACCGTCTCAGTTACCCGAGACCAGACTTCAGTCAGACACATGCTGTGGAGGGAGAAGCAAGCAATCATTTCCAGTCAAAACAAAGTTGACCTAGCAGAAGAATGAGAGAGAGAGGAGGATGAAAAGGCCTCTAAACCTTTGGGAAAAGACTTTAGATTTACAGGCAGTGAGGTAACAGAGGCTTGGAAAAGACAAAAAGGAAGACGTCTCGGAGTCTTAAATTTAGGCCACATAAAGGAAAGACAGGAACATCTTCAGTTCGATGTGTAACTCGGCAACCATTGATGAATGGATGTTTTAAATGAAGAACAATAAATCTTTGGCCAAGAGGGGCCTGAACTGACAGAGTGGGGCAGGAGGGACACACTGGATGGCTGCAGCAGCATCCCGTTCTTACCAGTAGAGGGCGATCTGAGCACGTCTGTAGCATGGAGTTTTTAATAAGATACAGGTTCTTAGAAAGTCATGCATCTCTAGGGCCGCTCATAAACAAAATGACTGGGAATAATTTCAGATGCTAAATAATAATGATGCATATAAAATAAAACTAAATATGACAAAATAATAAAATAATCCAACTTAAATGCACACAAAAAAATGGACATGAAATATTGATTTGTAAGTATAATTATTATAATACACAGGAAGAAATAGACCTGAAGAGAGACATGAAACTAGCATATCTATGTGGAAAACCAGCTGCCATGAAAATAAATAAATAAGTTAAAATCTGGAATACTTATATATATATTTTTAATTGTTGGTAATTGTGTGAATGCCCTCCATAAGTATTGGAACAGTAAAGACAAAATTGCTCTGTTAGCTGTGGTGTCAAGACATCTATAAAAGATTAATATGATTAATATAACATTTTATTATTGGCCGTTTCAACACAAAAATGTTTTACCTACTAAGAAGTACAGCACTTTTAGACATCCCTCTGCCTAATGTGAGCATAACTATTGGAACAGTTTAACTTAAAGCAAATGTAAGAGTGTAAAAGCTCATATTTAATTGTAAATCCCTTGAAAGCAATTACAGGAGCAAGTCTGTGACCCATAGACATCACCAGACTCTTGGTTTCACACTTTAAAATGCTTTTCCAGGCTTTTAATGCAGCCATTTTCAATGGTTGCATGTTTTGAGGAGTTTCTGCCTTTAGTCTCCTCTTCAGATGGTGAAATGCATGTTCAATAGGATTTAAATCTGGAGACTTGGCCAATCTAAGACCCACAATTTATTTACCACGATATTCACCTTGATTTGACTTGGCAGTACTAATGTTTTGGGTCATTGTCCTGTTGCCATATGAAACACTTCCCAGGGAATCTGGTGGCATTTTCTTGAACACTGTTAGGCAGGATTCTTCTGTACACTTCTGAATTCCTTCTTCTGCTGCCATCATTGAATAAGTCAT
>NC_090227.1:22642504-22645004 GCF_024489055.1 Chanodichthys erythropterus
CCCGCTGGCACAGCCTGGAGTGGCTGGCATGAATTCTGTCCTTCTGTTGAGTGGGCAGCCCTTACAGGACTCTGTCACCTTGTTGTTCACTGCATCCCTCCTGTTTTAAACCCCCCATTTCAGCTCTCAATTCCCTCCTCTATTTCACACTTCCCCACTGGCAAACTTCCTCCTGTCCAGTCTTTTGTCAATCTGTCATGTGAGCGGAGAGGACATTTGTCCACATTCCCCTCCTGACCTCAAACTCCTCTCAGCAAGTCACAAATAAAGCTGGAAAACACAGTCACAATGACTCACCACTGCGTTGGAAGAGCTGTAGTTATCCACACCTTTATCTGAAATAAAAAAGAGACGAATGACTGATGAGAAAGAGCCATAGAACTAATCTTTAGATGACATAACGCTGATATCATTTTTGTTCATTTTATTTATTTATATATTCATATGGATGGATTGATAGATGGATCTCTCCAACATCTACAAAGCTACAGCTGTAATATACAGAGTGTGTCACACCTGTAAAGCTCATGTATTTCTGGCTGTTGGTCGTTTCTTTAGAGTCGTAGAATTTAAGCACGTCTAGAACCGCCTGAGGATTCTTCTTCTGCTCCAGTTTGGTGATGTTGGACGTCTGGAGTAACCGTGCCCACTGCTCAGGCATGCCCTACATAGAGAGCCACAAAAACAAGTACTGAAATCTGTGTAAACCATGGTAATCTGTAATGGTACCCAACATTATTACAGTAAAAATGAGGCTTTCAGAAAAGCAAAGGTAAACTAGACAGACAGATAAATACGGTCACAGTACAGCTGTGTTCTAATCAGAATGAGTGTGTTAGTGGTGAAGACACGCTGCTGGTTATCTGACCACCGGCGTCAGTTTAAGGTCTAATGGACTGAAGTAATTTAAGCGTCTCTGTTGGCGAGGCGACGTGGTTCTGACCCACCGGCTCTCATTAACACTCATTAGGCACACTGAACTCCACTCAGTGTCACAGAGGGAAATGTACAGCTGATTTATAGTTCAGGCAAAGAGCACAGCTCATTTAATATCTTATCAAACATAATAAACTAATTGTAAAGAGGAAGATAGATCTGGGCCCAGAGGTTAATGCTGCGAGCTTATTCTCTGTAGTTGAAAACTCCCGTGTCAAATCAATGGAATCTACAGCGATTTTTATTTGTTGCTTGCTTTGAAACTTTTATAAAAAAAATGCCATTTCTTTATAATCAGGTGGAGTTTGTTCATATTTTAGCCTCAATGTGCTATTTAAGAAGTTACTAAGAAGTTACTTTTAGATTACAGCTGGAATTTGTCTTAATTTTCCACTGAAACATGGTTTATTTAATCTTTATAGTAAAAAAAAGTCAATATTTAGTTGTCAGTGTTTGGATGAAAACTCAAACTATTTCACCTCAAACTATCCAGATATACAATTAAATATGGAGTCATAAACAGACTGAGTAATTACACAGAAATATATGGATATGTAAAAATGCCATGTATAGAATTGTTTTCTACATAGATCATGCGACCAGTGTTGAAAAAGATTTTTGCTCACACTTACAGTGAACTCTCCAGTGACTGCATCAAAACCAACATGGATGGTGTGCTCAAAGTCCGACGGTAGTGAGATTTCAGGACGCTCCTTCTTCTTATTGGCTGAGGGACGAAGATGAGGGTGGAGACACAGTTGGGTGGAAAAAGAAAATAATTTAAATGTAGATGATTCCAATTATTTACTGTAAACACACAACACGTTTTTAATATTTGTATCTTTATTAAACTGATTGTATACATAAATATTTTATGTACACATATACATATATATATATATTTAGTAAAGTTTGGAAACGCCCTAGAAAAGTGGGGTTTTGGACAATATTGGCATGAATCCTTTTTAATTTGTGATAATTTTGCACTGATAGGGGGCAACACAAACTATGAAAACATATTTTATTACATAAACAGTTTATAGATAGAAAAAAACTTTCCGATTCATCAAAATATCCACCATTAGCAGCTATCTGACCTAAACTGGGTTCTAATTGGTTCATTGTGTTCTAAACTTAATTGACAATCAATTGTTGAGGCTATTAAAGGTGTGCTGACCCAAAACTCTTTTACAAACCTGGGCCAAGTTTAAACCAGTAACCAGGCATCACAGCTGGCAAAGGGGCATGTCTGACTTTGACATGTATATAATGCCATTATTATGTAATCAAAATTAAAATTATTACTGCTGGTCTTCAATGATAATGTCAAGTTACTTTAATGTATTTGCACCAACAATTGATAAGGATTTATGCTGATATCGTGCCAAGGGTGTTTCCAAACTATGGAGGGCAGTGTATATTTTATATATATATATATATATATATATATATATATATATATATATATATATATATATATATATATATATATATATATATATATATATATATATATATATATATATTTAAAGTACATAAAATATCTGTGGCTCATTTTATCTGT
>NC_090227.1:22650004-22760004 GCF_024489055.1 Chanodichthys erythropterus
TGTTTGAGCACAGGGTCTATGTGGACATGTGAAACCCTTCTTTACACTTCACATTTGCTTTTCTATCATGTTGGGGACTTTCCATTGAATTCTACTGTTTATAGCATGAGCTAATGATATTTTATATCACCTAACCCTAAATCTAACCCTCACACAAACATATTTGCATTTTTATATTTTTGTGAAAACATTTTTACACATATTTATGTGTTTATTAAGCCGTTTTCTTCTTGGAGACTGTTGACTGGCCTATAGCTGATTTCAGGTAGAACTATTCTTGTGGAGACATTTAGTCCTCACAATAGACAAAACACACACTCTCTCTCTCTCACACACACACACACACACACACACACACACACACACACAGAAAGAGAGAGACAGACTAACAACGCCCATGTGGACTCACATTTCAGACAGCGCTGTCACATTTAGCAGAGGTCTGTCATCACTGTGGTCTCTTTTATCAGACACAGACACACAGGCGAACACACACACTCACACTCACACACCTTAGTTAAACTAAATACAGATTGGAGGTGTTAAAGTTCATCTGCTGATATACAAGTTCAGAAAAGAGATGTGACAAACACTTGCACACATCTATATTATTTTAAAAATATTCGTTTTTTTTTAATAAATAGATAAAAATAAATTTTAAAATGGGAGCACTTGCATAATGAAATTGCATAATTAATGAATTAAAAAATAATAATTTGATAACTAAATACATAGAGAAGAAAAATACATAGATTGATAGTTAAATAAATAGGAAAATAATAAAACAGAAGACCGAGCATCTAGAAAAATACAATTAGATAACTAAATGCATGAATAAAAAAATGTCTATTTACACTAAATGCAAATAGCATCCCTTTTTGGCCAACGCTATTTACACTAGCTCCACCCACCAATGTCTGGTTGGGCCACTCAAGTTTTAAAGGTGCCCTAGAATACTTTTTCACAAGATGTAATATAAGTCTAAGGTGTCCACTGAATGTGTCTGTGAAGTTTCAGCCCAAAATACCCCATAGATTTCTTTTTTTTAATTCAATTTTTTAACTGCCTATTTTGGGGCTTAATTAGAAATGCGCAGATTCAGCGCGTCCCCTTTAAATGCTCGCGCTCCCCGCCCCCAAGCTCGCAACTCTATAATAAATTGCATAAACAAAGTTCACACAGCTAATATAACCTTCAAAATGGATCTTTACAAAGTGTTCGTCATGCTGCATATCCGATTATGTAAGTATAGTATTTATTTGGATGTTTACATTTGATTCTGAATGAGTTTGATAGTGCTCCGTGGCTAACAGGCTAAAGCTAACATTACACACTGTTGGAGAGATTTATAAAGAATGAAGTTGTGTTTATAAATTATACAGACTGCAAGTGTTTAATAATGAAAATAATGACATGACTCTGATCTCTGTGAATACAGTAAGAAACGATGGTAACTTTAACCACATTTAACAGTACATTAGCAACATGCTAACGAAACATTTAGAAAGACAATTTACAAATATCACTAAAAATGTCATGATATCATGGATCATGTCAGTTATTATTGCTCCATCTGCCATTTTTCGCTGTTGTTCTTGTTTGCTTACCTAGTCTGATGATTCAACTGTGCAGATCCAGACGTTAATACTGGCTTGTGTAATGCCTTGATCATGGGTTGGCATATGCAAATATTGGGGGCGTACATATTAATGATCCCGACTGTTGCGTCACAGTTGGTGTTATGTTGAGATTTGCTTGTTCTTCGGAGGTCATTTAAACAAATGAGATTTACATAAGGAGGAGGAAACAATGGTTTTTGAGACTCACTGTATGTCATTTCCATGTACTGAACTCTTGTTATTCAACAATGCCAAGGTAAATTCAATTTCCCATTCTATGGCACCTTTAAAAAAGACATGCAGAACTCAACGTCTTCAGTGACGCAGGAATAGCGAGTAAGGCTTGCGGACCTGGCTTTTAATGCGATCGACGCAGGTTTGCCGCATTTGTTTTTAGTAAAAATTAAAATAATGTTCTAAAAGTGGAAATAAACTGCAAACGAGTGTTTTATAATATTAAAATGTTTATTAGGTAGGGTATGGGGAAGGTGTAGGGAGGGTTTTTATCCTCCTAATAAGGCAGTATCCATTTAATAATTTGAATAAATCTAATCATTTATACTATGATATTATTGCATCCTATTAATGTACAAAAATACTGAGGTGCAAACAGTATCTGCCAATATAATGTATAGATAGCATCTAATTACAAAAACAATAAAGAACTAAAATATATACAAATTTACAAAGATAAATATGTAAATAAATAGGTAAAAAGGTAAGTAAATAAATACATAAAAATAAAAATACATAAATAAATTATAAAGGTAAATTGAACTACATTGACAAAGACAAAAAGACAGATGAATAAATTAATAAACCAATACAGAAAGAAACTAATTTGAACAAACCCCCTTACCAATAAAAAAGGGAAATAGTTTAAAAATAAATAGTCACACTGATATAAAGTTGCAATTATGAGAAACAAAGTTGTCAGATGTAGAGCCACATGAAGTCACTTTTACAAATCACCAAAACACAAGTACACTAGTTTTAAAGACAAAGACCAGTGAAACAGCAGGAATGAGGAAGTGAGTAAATCTCAGGGACTTTGGTCTGGACTCTGGTAATTAAATTAACCTCAGTGCTGTTAAACACACACACATAGACACACACGCACAAGCATCTAACAAACCTCAGGTGCATTTCATTCAAGTAAACAAAGGGCTTCATTCACAGTTGAACCTGTGTGTTCCCCTTCATTGTCTCAAAGAGAACATGCAAAAACAAGAACCAAGTTCTGAGACTTGAAAACCACAATAGGGAGATTCAAACAAATACTGTAAGAGGACGTAGTTCTAAAGTCTAACTGTGACTCAGTGATCTGTTTATTAGGTTGTCCACACTTAAATTACATGATAACACCTGATGATTTTCCTGTGCTTTTTCAGCGCCGTGTGACGTACCGGCGCGACATCATACATCAGTTTGGTGCGGCTTGTGCTTAGTCATGTGTTTGTCAGGTACCACTACTGATCGCTTACAGTATTTCACTTCTGGGTCATTCCGTGTCAAATTAACCACATTTTGGAATCTTCCAAGGCTCAAATTTTTGATTTTGTTTGTATTTTTCTGTAGAAAAACAAACATAAATAGTTATGAAAGCGAAAATATTAAATGTCACAGATGAATATTTACTGCGTAATCCACAATTTTGTAGAGGGTGGTCAAAATGACTATTTTCACTGGAGATTTGGAGCCAGATTAGAGTGGCATAAAAATGACTTTAGAAAGATGGCAGCATCATTATTTTATTTTTACACAGAAATTGGTAGGTCTATTAGTAAAATCTGTTGACTTTAGCAATCTTTGTTTCATTATATGTCAACAGTGACAGTTAAAAAAATGGCAAAAAGCACTTCTTGTGCTTTAACCTTTACAAAACATCTTTCCCACTCTTAAACTGGCAATACAAAAATGAGGTGGAATACCGTGGTACTTTACATATTCATAGACCCTGGTATTTATATGGTACTTCAAGGAACTTCTAAGACTAACATGGTGTTGTTAATATGGTTAAAACTGCAGCTCTGTGATTCTCTTCATTAAAACACAATACCAGTTAAAATGAACAACTAAAACTCAATTAGCCATGTATCTAAACAAGTAAACTGGCATGTTACCCAGCCAGAATACTGTGTGAACAGTGTTGTTATTGTTAACTACAACTAAAATTAATTAAATACTTAAATTAAATAAAGCTGGAATAATAAAGATTAAAAACATACATGGAAATAATCGCATAATAATGTAAAAAATGGGGCAAAATGCTTTTTAAAATACTTTCACATGGAAAAGTCATGATTATGATATGACTACTATTCAGTATATGAATGAATTAAAGATCTTGCATTGTAATATGAATATAAAAATATAAATATAAAAGCTAAACTATTAAATAGGACATATTTTCTTTAGTGTGTATGTTGCTGTTTGAGCAAAGTTACAAAGCACAAAGTCACTCAAAGGGGATTTATTCTCTATATCAGTGCGCACTGTTTTCAAACTCCCTGATATGCCTCGATTGTAGTCTTGAGTTTTCTTCTGGAATAAACACATCACAATATTCCTCGTTAAAAATAATTCCTACCCAACAAATATGCAAAATAAAGAGTGCAAGGCCTGGTTGATTTGAGTTAGTAATGTGTTGAAACTCCCCGTTATGCTAAGGGCTGTGACATTTCCCAAAAACTCTCAAAGCAGCTGACCAATCACAACACTGGTCCAGCTGACCAATCAGAGCACATTGCACTTTTCTGAAGGAGAGGCTTCATAGAGCCCACAAATGAATGGATTGCTCATTGCGTTCATTGCATGCTGCAACAATAACAAATATGTGAAAAATAAGGTGTTGTTACTGTCTAGTAGACCCCAAAAACAAAATCAAGACATAATAGGTCCTCTTTAATAAATACTATAGAACTATAACTAATACTAAAATGACACTGCATGCGGTGGTCCTGACAGAGATCAGATGGGGTTTTCTTAGCTCATGTGAGATCACACAGAACAAAGACACATCATTCATCAGGATAAAAATAGCTCTGGTCTCTCTAGAGGTGTAACAGAGCGCAGTGTGACGTAAGCACTGCAGCTTCAGCTATTAAAATAGCCATTGCTATAAATGTAGGAATTCTGTGAATTTATAGATTTGTCTTGTTAAGCAGGCGAGTTTGTGCAACAGTGCAAGAAAGAAAAAAATAATTCTGGACAGGATATGAGCGGGGTTTCTGATTACTCCTCGCACATGCTAATCACTGTTGTGGCATTCTTTTGAGTCACCTGACAGGTTTTGGGAAATGTTTCCTGAAGTCATTTCTCTGACATGTGGTTAATTTGCCTTGGGCTGCATGAAACGGCCTTTATGAGACCTGCAAAGCAAGGCCAGGAACAGATTTTCATTACCTTTGTGAAGACATGCAGAGACAGAATTGGCACACATGCAGTTCAATCTCGTGTTCAAGCTGGTGTTAAGAAAATTATACTAAACAGAGACTCATGAGAGGACTGTATATACATGTCTTTTCATTAGAATAAAATTCTCAGCCAGAATGCAATAAACACGTTTAATTTTTTTTTAAATTTTAACATTAATTTTGCTAACATGTCTAAGACTATAAATATTACTGCTTCTGCTGGTATTCTCTTTTTAAAGGTCAATAGCAGTGTTATTTTAGTATTACTTACTATTATAGTATTTATTAATATAGCTTTTTTTATATATTCCATTTTCACTTTAATTTTAGTTTAAGTTTTAATAATTTTGATATGTGCTTTTGTCAATTTGTGTGTGTGTGTGTGTGTGTGTGTGTGTGTGTGTGTGTGTGTTGGGGGGGTAATATTTCTATTTGAAATTCATTTCTTTTTTAATTCTTTTTTTGTAATTTTAGTATTTCAGGTTTCATGTTTAGGTTTTTCATCTAATATTTAAATTTCAGCATTATTTCAATTAAAGGTGCCGTAGAACGTCTTTTTAAAAGATGTAATATAAGTCTAAGGTGTCCCCTGAATGTGTCTGTGAAGTTTCAGCTCAAAATACCCCATAGATTTTTTTTTTACTTTAACTGCCTATTTTGGGGCATCATTAAATATGAGCCGATTTAGGCTGTGGCCCCTTTAAATGCTCACGCTCCCCGCCCACGGAGCTCGCACTTGCCTTTAACAGCATAAACAAAGTTCACACAGCTAATATAACCCTCAAAATTGTTCTTTACAAAGTGTTCGTCATGCAGCATGCAGCTAATCGCGTGAGTATGGTATTTATTTGGATGTTTACATTTGATTCTGAATGAGTTTGATAGTGCTCCATGGCTAAAGCTAACATTACACACTGTTGGAGAGATTTATAAAGAATGAAGTTGTGTTTATGAATTATACAGACTGCAAGTGTTTAAAAAATTAAAATAACGACAGTCTTGTCTCCGTGAATACAGTAAGAAACAATGGTAACTTTAACCACATTTAACAGTACATTAGCAACATGCTAACGAAACATTTAGAAAGACAGTTTACAAATATCACTAAAAATATCATGATATCATGGATCATGTCAGTTATTAATCGCTCCATCTGCCATATTTCGCTGTTGTCCTTGCTTGCTTACCTCCAGAGCATACACATTTACACTCATCTTTCTGTTGGGCCTCATTTGAACTTCTGTCTGGTGTCCAAACACTCTGTTATGACACAGTGATGGGCTATCAGACATGACGGATCCGTTTCATAACAAGACCACTGAGACCTGACTGCACATCAGAGTCTCTCGGCGATCCATTCATCAACTCAGGACAGGAGAGAGACATTCACAGTGGCCTTTTTAAGACAACATGAAATCATTTTTGCTTTCCTAATGAATGTTCCTGGTCTTATTCTGCATGATTCATCTCAAAACATGATTGTAAAGGAAATAAAATTATGTTTGTTTTCACAGTCTTTATCAAAATGTGAAAATTTCTACAATTACATTCATGCTGATGTATTAAAAGCTATGTGGGTGGAATATAAAATATTGCACCCAGTTAAATCATCATGAAAAGAGCAATTTATTTCCTGTTAAATATTCATTTTCAGTCATAAATGTGTGCAAATGCATTGTGAATGTTAGTTCAATGTAAGACAAATGGTAACAGGATCAATTACAAATCCAAAACTAAAAAACTGATCCGAACAGGACCGAAAATAGTTAAAATCATTAAAACAGTTGACGTGACTGCAGTGGTTCAACATTTATGTTATGAAGTGACGAGAATACTTTTTGTGCGCAAAAACAAAACAAAAATAATGACTTTATTTAACAATTTGAACTGTTGTCATACGCAGTTGACGTAGTGAACGCAGTGCAGCGCTTCCGACACTGTTCACATGAACAGCACATGCACATGATGCTGACGCAGGAGCCGGCCAATAATGGGTCCGCATTTTGACATATGACAACTGTTCAAATTGTTAAATAAAGTTTGTTTTGTTTTTGCGGACAAAAAGTATTCTCATCTCTTCATAACATTAAGGTTAAACCACATGACGTTGCTGCCTATGTGTGCTTCAGAAACCCTCGGATTTCATCAAAAATATCTTAATTTGTGCTCCGAAGATGAATGAAGGTCTTACGGATTTGGGACGACATGAGGGCGAGTACTTAAAGACAGAAATTTCATTTTTGGGCGAACTACCCCTTTAAACTGTGTGATACCGGAACAGTTAAATATTCATAACATTCTGAAAACTGTGACAGTGGCATCATGCACAAAATATTTCACATGGCCGATCAAACTCGTGGTTCAGTGGCATCAAACCTCTAACAGTCTGTCGTTCCCTGGAGATACAGCTTTAAAAATACGCTCACATCTCCCCAGGAGTACGCTCTCTTCCAGGGTTAAACTCGGTAGCGGGCCACCCCATCATCTTAAACATGCGCGCACACACACCCTCCAGACAAAATACTTACACATTCTGATGTTCAAAGACAGATGATGTGAGAATGAGCAATGCATGTGTGTGTCTGTGTGTGTGTGTGCACAGCCTGGCATCCTTTTAAACCAAGAGAGATGATCATAACAGTGCCAGCGGTCGTGGGGTAGGGGGGTGATGGGGTTGTTGGTGGGGATTCGTGTTACAGACAGAAAGCAGTGTTGCAGCTTTATGTACATGCTAATGATCTACACAGGGCGGGGTGCAGGCAGACACTCTTAGTGTATATTTTATCATATATTAAAAAAAGCACAGCTCCTCAATATGCTGAATTATTCCCAAGACACGAAGGAGTACTGAACTCACAGATTCGAGGTTGAATTTGCTGGTAATTCTTAAAATAACACCTTAAAGGTCATGCAAATAACACATTATGAATGTTCTGAAAATGTTCTAAAAATATTTTATTATAAAAAATAAAAATATAAAAATTTTTACTCCTTCCCTAATAAATATGCATAACAAATATTCATATTTAATTAACAAAAAAAAAAAAGGTAACTGGATTCACACACATTAGTTTACATCCTGGTTCAAAATTTAAAAGAACCAACAGTAGTTGGTTAAATTTTTAAATAGGATGATTTCCCTAAATATATTCCATAATATACTTAAATACACAGTATGACATCAATATCTGTTGACAAATAAATAAGAATAAAAACAAAGGGCATTATCATTTTCTTAAAATATAACATATAGATTGTGCAAATGGTATATAAACATATGAGAAGGAAAGCATAGCATTATTATGCCAGAAATTAGTGTAATCTAACTTAAAGTATGAGGTATGATATTGGTATCACTATGTTAATATTGAAAGATAACCATTTTTATGTACCAAAATATTTACATTATACTTCAGGGTACTCCAATGATTACCATGGTTCAAAAACTAAATATACGTGTGTGTGGTTTGATTAGCTATATTTGGGGGACAAACTTGGCCTAAGTGGGATAAATGTGACAAAACCTGTCTTTTGTGCACATCCCCGGACATCCCAATTGTAAAACAACTTATAAATTAAAGCTGCTGTCAGTAAGATTTGACTCTTAGTCGCCATCTCTGTTTGAAACCTGCAATTGCAGTTATATGCGGAATTATTATCTTTACGTGCATTGTGCATCGGCACAGCTCCTCAGCGCAGATGAATCTAATGCTTGCTGTCAGTCACCACACCGGTGTGGATACTATACTTCGGAATCACAGATTGTAGTCTTGAAGCATGACCAAAGTAGGAATTTTCACCGGAAAATGTCATCTGAAAAAATAAGTAACATTTCTGGCACTTTTGTTCTGACCAACTGAGGGGAAAAGCATTAGCTTACAATAAATCACGCTACCAATGGTGATTAAATCTAACGATCGCTTAGCTCGCATCAAACTCTGCAAATTATTGTTGTTATACTTTGTTCTCAAATTGTTAATGTAAACAACATCAGCATTGCGTGACTATGTATTTAATGTGTATTAGCGTTGCCTGTAGATTTCTGTAGCCACTCCGCAGTCCGAAGTCTTTTGCTTTTTGACCAAGGGTGAATCTCCAATTGTCACTGATGATTGTCATTTGGACCTTTCTGGATTACAAATCCGCCATCAAAATTATAAGTTTAATAATTGCAGCTGCTGTGAGAAAATGCTATAAATGATCCGCTACCAGCAGCATCCTATATGCATAGTCTAGCTGGGACTCCTTCCTTTCCGATTAGATGTGACGTAATGACACAAAGACGAATGGCTGCATGCTCGAATTTCCAGCGGAAATCCACCAGTACCAATTTATTATAAAACATTATTACAAGCTCACCGTTGTGAATTGGGCTAAGGTAAGGAGATAGTTTTGAACACTGGCTGGTTAAGTACTTGCTCAAAAATGTATTTTGGATCATTTTTAACCAAAAAGTTACAGACTGCAGCTTTAAGTAAATAAGGTTGTTTGTTATTCAAACAAAATGTTATTTTGGGTTTAGGTTAGTGTTAACAGAACAAAGCTAGTTAAGTGTGTGTGTGTAGCGGAACTACAGAGATCATCCAATCCCTGGAGTCGTGATGCTGCCACGGCCAGTGCCCAACTAGAGCAGATGGTACTGAAGAAACACAGCCAATTTACATAGAAATCAACAGACAGAAAATTAAATGATGACCTACAACACAAGACTCCATCAATGACCATAACAATACTCAAACTCACCATTTGTCAGACTGGTTCAAATTGGCTTAGCTCTTGGATTAGTCTTGGATACTTGGATTAGTGTTGGATAAATTTGAGCATAACATGCAATCACAAAAATAAACATAAGTGAACTGTCCAGACCATCCAAAACCTCATGGAGGATGGACGAAGACTTCATCATGCCTGCATCATGGTCTCTCAATGTCTGTCTCTCTCACACACAAACACGTTTACTTTCCTTAAACTTCTACTATTTCTATATGAAGCTTATTATAAATAATATAACCTAACCCTAAAGCAAAACTTTCACCATTTTGAACTCTTTATACATCGTTTTTACAAATGAGGACACTCCCAGATGTTCCTGACTTTGGGGAACAAATTTGTACTAAGTTACAGAAATACAGACAAACACAAATACAAGAAATGTAGTCTAGATCACTGGTTCTCAGCTGGTTTTGGGCTTTAGTGCTTATCAAGTGGGGACCGAACATAGCACCAAAATTGTTTATCGTATAAAAATATTATAAAATCAATCCTTAAATGTGTGTGTGTGTGTGTGTGGGGGGGGGGGGGGTCTAATTGTGATTTTTAAAATGATAAAAAATTATGATAAAAAAACTGAGTGTTTGCTGTGCTTGTTTGTAGGGATGCACAATTAGTTTTGGAAAAACTTGAGCATAACATGCAATCACACAAATAAACACAAGTTAACTGTCCAGACCATCATCTAGCTTTGTCTTGGTGTTGCTCATGGTAAATCTTGTTTTTAGGGATGCTCAATTTGGTCAAAAATTTTGTGAACTCCCACATTCTTAAATGCCAGTGTAATTTCCTGTCAAATCCAGCAAACACTTTGTATAATGTTCCATCAGATGCTTTTAGCCGTTTTAAAATAAATCTCAAATTTCAATTCATGCATTAAAATACAACTAAACTTATTCTGTTTTCACGTGCCTTAGTCATAAAGACAGATTTTACGATTGAACATAGACATGCTATGGTTGGATTCCTCTATCCTGAGTCTCGCTGTAGTCTGACAAGGAAGAATTACACTTGAGTCACGGTATTGATCTGAGATCCCATCTTACAGCACTCAGCAGTACCGAGCTAAAGAAGAACCATGAGCCAGAAGCAGATCAATGAAATTGACCTCACAGACACTGTCTTTAGAGTTTCTTACAGGCCATCCTGTTAGTCAAACTCCAGAATGTGCCATCACAGATCCGCTCTTTTGTCCTGTGCAACGAACCTGGATATAATCCCTTCCCCCTCGAATTTAGGGTCCCGGAGAGACCCTCCCTTTCACCCCCTAAAAAATAGATGCTATTGTCTCTCATTCTCGTCTCCCAAAGGACTCTGCAAGCAAGATGGCCGTATGTTCCTTAAACTAACATTTCACCGGGGGTCTCATCAATAATGCCCCTCTGAGTAAGCGGCACGCGTAGATCTAAACTGGAGCGTCATGCTGCGACGTGTCTCATAGATTATGCCGGTGCGTTTGAGCCTTGCCGTCCCTCCTAGCATCGGCGATGCGGCCCGTCTGGTTGCTGGAAGGATGATGGGACATAAATTGAAGTTTTATGGCTCCCCTGAAGTGTGTACTTCCTGTGTTGTTTTTGGTAATGACATGTTCATCTGGTTAAAATGCATCCGTCGGGGAAATATATGCAAATTTTTTTCTGTAGTTTGGAGGCATGTGGTTGTCACATGGTGGATTGTGATCTAATAATGTTTCAGTTTAGAAAACAAAATGTTTTCTTCCCCATTCATGTCTTGTTAAAAAATTTTGCAGTTCACGGCAATATCAATACACTTAAAGGAAGGGTAAGCAATTTCGGAGAGGCTAGCAATAGCAAGTTAGATTTGAAAGCATGAGATCCCACCCTCTCTTCAGAGCGCTCTCCAAAGCCACGCCACCTCCATAAGACATGAACGTGCACTGCATATTCTGCAAAGCATCACGAGACATGCCATTAAATTACCTCATGTCTCAAAGCACATAACATTACAATAATAATGAATGAAAACAACTTACAAAGCTCCTACTTGTGCAACCTGACTGCTGCAGATCAATTTCAGCGTTGATAGTGTTGACATAGAAACGTGTAAATCCGAGTTTGAGGACGTGAACAGCTCCGGGTAGAACGTCACAGGCTGACATCTTGTTATTACAGTTAAGACATGGCGGGAACATTTCAGTTCAGGAAGTAAAAAGTGGCTGCTGTTTGTTTTTGCCGCTCTGTGACTTTGTCTACAACTCTGCAGAGCCTTACGGGATGCACTGATGATGTGTGATGTCTGCATGAGCATTTGAAGGTATGGAAATATATATGTTATCAGGAAGGTAGGACATTATCATTGCATTCAGAGCAAATGCAATGATTTGACGAACATTTTTTGGTCCTGAGACTTCCACAGAAGATATATGTATATTTTTTTAATATTTAGACCATTTCTATTTTTGATTGCTCAGGATGTGAAGAGAGTTTCAACCAGTAAAACAAAGTGTCTATAAAAATTGCCTACCCTACCCTAATTATCGAATTAAAACTGAAATAGTGATTAACAAATTGTGCATATTTGTTATTTTTTCTATTGTATTTAATAATAATAATTTTATTTATTTATTTATTTAAAGTAATATACACATCCAAACTCTCTATTTCACCCTTCACTCTATACAATTACACACATATATATATATATATATATATATATATATATATATATATATATATATATATATATATATATATATATATATATATATATGTTTACTGAATTGTTTGCATTAGGCTTGCTCCAGTAGTCTGTGTTACCATTTTTCATAGGCACCGATTTATATTTCTGCTAGTGGGTATTTATTACTTGAAACAGGAGATTCACATCAGAGTCCATTTAGCATGCTTCTGTTTTTCAAATAAAACCAAATATACCACACATAAGATGAAATCAACAGATGCACAAGTATATTGGATGAAGCCCTTGTACATTAAAGATGCTTTATATAAGACAGACAGCTAGTGGTTGAAATGGGTACTGCAGTCCAAATTCAAAAAATTGTTTGCCCCGCCACCTCCTCCTCAGACTCGATACTCTCGTGGGTTGCCAGTTTGAAGACAAGCAACAGGAGTGAGCTTAATTGACATTGGAAGGCAAAGAGCACTGTAAGATAATTAGTTGATTTTTGATGAGTTAATACCACGTTTTAATAAGCTCCTGTTCATAGAGATTTTTAGATGGATGATGAGGCTTTTTAGGTCAGGTAGAATCTGCGAACTCTAACCCAGTTTGTTCGCAGGCTTCCATGGCTGCAAATTGCTGCATGTGTTTTCCCCCAACTGGCAACCCGGGGTGGAGAAATACTATTGGGTAAATTGGCAACGTCAGACCAAAACAGAAATTCTGACACGGAACGCAAATTTCAACGTAAAATAACTGGCTGTAGCATTGGTTTTCAGAGAAATATTTGTTTAATAAATATCTGCAAACATATTATGGTATTTTTATGCTTTAGTACAGTCTAAAACTTACATAGAGCGCCTTTAATTAGCCTATAGGTTTATTCTGACTAAGATTTTCACAAAGTAATTTAACAAATATCCTACTCATTTTTTTTTTACTTTGAAGCATACTGTCATATGAAACTCCATGTGATCAGAGAGGTTCAAGAATCTCAATCGATTTTTTCTGTTGTTGATTGGTTAAAAAAATTAATGGAGAATATCATATATTTTTCCGTGGGTGCTCAGCCATTCTCATGGGAGCTCGAGCCCCTGTGCACCCATGGGATCGGCACCTATGCTGGTGTTACACTGTGTTCGGCCATACGCGATTACATTACTTGGCCATGGTGGCACCGCTCCCACTGTCGTTTTACTTTTTTATAGAAATAAAAACCATTTAGTTCAGTTGGACAAAGGATGCTACAATTATAAACTGAAAGCATCTGCTCTACTTCATACAGCACGAGCTGCAGAGTCGCAGCACAGTGCAACAAGAGTCAGATTTCACTTATCATGTGATTATGGAGAGATGACTGACAAGACCATGGCGGAACATTTGGTGCGCAACAGATCCTGAGCATCACTGACAAATATCTTATCTGGTAAAATGTGTGGCAAGTACCGTCACTCCCTACATAGAGTACGTGTTATCACAAATTCTGAAGCAAAAGTGAAAACGAGCGATTTCAATACCCCGCATATAGATAGCAGTTCCCTGATGCCCACAAATTAAAGGCCTTTACACAGAGTATGCGTGATCACCCCCCTCTCTTTTTAACCTCATTGTCTTGTATTATTCATAATATCGATGAGCACTAACGTTAATAAACACAAAGCTAGAAATGACTCTTCAGCGGTCACGTGCAAGACAGGCATTTGATTTCCCTGCCGTTCCTCCTCTTAAATAAATCTCTCTCTGTCTCTCAGACGGTAATGTCAGCAGAGCAGGAGTCTTGGCTCCAGTGCCGATGGAGCAGATTGGGTGTAATACCGCTTAATGTTCGTACGCAACATAAACTAAAGTGAGCAGCACAGCAGTAAGATAAATCACAACTGGTGCTGATGTCAGGAAATCTCTATAATGCAGAGACACACATACACATGTTGATGTGGACTTTCCATTGACTTCCATTGTTTTATACTGGGCTAATGGGATTTTCTAACCCATATCTGTGCACAAACCATTTGCATTTTCTATTATAAGCAAGACATTATATAGTATGTCTATTAACACATTATCTCATAGGAACTGTTAACTGCTCACTACTATGCAGATGATTTCAGGTTTTACTATTCTTGTGGGAGCATTTTAGTCCTCTCAACGTAAGCAAAACCTGATCACAAAAACGGAAACGACTGCAGCTCATGCACATACAAAAACACACAATGGCTTTTAAGGCTTCTTATTCCAAAGACAGTAAAATGATGATCATGTTACTAGTGCTTATGGGACACATCAGCTCAATTCAAGTCCCATTGCTGTAGTTATGCCGCATGTATCCCAGACTGCCTTGCGCTCAACTTTCCGCTCAAAGCCAACTAAAACTCTGTTTTCTCTCTAAGGGTCAGTCAATGTACTGTAATCTTGTGACATCATGTGTGAAATATTCCCTGACCCACCCTTGGATTCCTTTGGAATCACAAAACTAGATTTTTTATAAAAATGCAATGAGGTGAATGCACACAGAAACATCACCGGTATAATGCTAAAATATTTTCGGTGGTTTCCAGGACGTCACTATTTGTTTTAATACACCAGGTAAAAATCTGAAAGTCTGATCACCCCTCTCCTCATACATATGAGCAATAGTAATAGTAATATTTGCCTTTGCAAACACCTCTAATAATTGTATTTTTACTAAATTAATTATATAAATATTTAAATATAAATAATAAAAAATATATATACATCAATCAATAAATAATTCCATAAATACATACATATATACATTACATACATACATGCATGCATACATACGCATGCAGAGCAAACTCTTTCTCCTTTCTATGAACTTTTGGGTGTGTTTGGGAGCTTGGGAGAGATTTTAGGAGTGAAATGAGAACAATGCATAGCCTGTGGAGGAACAGATCTTTTCTATTATTCATCAAACCACCCCCACCAACTCCACCTCTGCTGCTATAACAGAGGACTCAGGTATCAGGTATATAGTGCTGAAAGCAGAGAAAGAAACCAAAAGAGAAAATGTTTTTGTGCAACCTAGTACGAAATGGTGTGTGTTTAAGCGGAGCTATTCACAATGATTTGTCATAGATTACAATATAAATGGGCAAATAGTGCGGTTTCATATTTTATACTGATGCATTTAAATGTAAGCAATTCAATATTATTCTTCCAGTCAGTCAGTGCATTAGTGTTGAACATTTTCAGTGACTCTTTCTGTAGGAAACATCGACATGCCAATGTGTCGACAGATGACCATCATAATGAGTGAGTCACTGAATCATTCAATCAACAGATTTGTTCAAAAACATTGATTGATTCATTCAAAAACATTGATTAATTAAAATCAGGAACAAAACAAGTGACGTTCGTTATGAGACTTATTTGAATTATTCACTAAAAATATTTCTGCATTCATTCTGAAAAAAAATGTTGCTGTCTGTCAGAGATGCACGTGGTTAATGGACCTGCTTGAAAGTTTTTGAACAGTACTAAATAAAAAATAACATGCTTTGCGTATGATCTCTTATTTTCTTAAAATTATTCACATTTTCACAGATTCTGCAAGGGGTTCACAAACTTTCAAGCAGCAGCGGTGTAATATATATATATATATATATATATATACAGTAGTAGTAGTATTAGTAGTAGTAGTAGTAGTAGTAGTAGTATTAGTAGTAGTAGTAGTAGTAGTAGTAGTATTAGTAGTAGTATTAGTAGTAATAGTAGTAGTAATAGTAGTAGTAATAGTAGTAGTAGTAGTAATAGTAGTAGTAGTAGTAGTAGTAGTAGTAGTAGTAGTAGTAGTAGTAGTAGTAGTAGTAGTAGTAGTAGTAGTACAGAATTATTATAGAAAACGTGTTGGGTTTCCAGCAGGATGTTTTTTGTTTTTTTAAATGGATCACTTGATTGATGTGAAATATCCTGGCATGCAAGTTCTAAGACATTCTAAGGCAACTGTTGATAAACTGGTTATTTAACATCATACTGCATCTTAAATTAAAACCAGCTACACTGCAAAACTGAAAACACTTTCAATGCATGCCTGCAACAAGCCAAGAGTACAATCGGTGCAATGACTTCTAGGATGAAGTATGGGTTGAACTCGGGTTTGGACCAAGAGATCAAACCGAGTGTAGAAACAGGATCTGAGGTCTGCAGATGGAGTATTTTACAGCACTCTTGAGCAGAGATCAAGGGGAGAAGCAGATAAAGTGCTCCAGACAGACTATCCCACAATGCACTGGGCAGGCTCCATCACTTTTAAGTGGATGAGTATGAATACAGTGCAGAATGTAGGGAATGCTGGGTGTGCGAATGATCGATGGGCGTCTCAGTGAAGAATGATGAGTGTGCCTGCTCTGGCACCGGCAAACAGATTTCCCGACAATCATAGTCTGAGAACAGCACGTCTGTCCCAAAACATCTCCAAATCCAGATACACACCTGTTTGGCAGCTGAACCAATCATGCACTCAGTTTGACTTGGTAAGATAGGGGAACTTATTCAACAATAACAGCAATAGAGCACAACACTCAACCATTTACCTGCTTAAAGACCATCAATAATGAACCTTTGAGCCAAACTAAGAAAGAAAAAAAGGATATCACCAGGATTTTTATGGTTGACACTAGCAGGTGAACAAGTTGTGTTTTATATAACCTCTCACATACAGCCAAATGAAACCAGATGAGAGATGGCAAGTCTACTGATGACTTAAGCTCACAATTCCCTCTCTATCATTTGATAATAACCAATAAGAACAGAGCAGAATGGCAGTGAGAAACCCGAGGTGTGAACTTACACTCTGAAAGAAAGAGAGAGAAGAAATACAAGACAATGGAAAGAAAAAGATCTACTTGACACCTTTGGGAGTTACTGGTATGGGTCTGACAAGCCAATGGCACGTTGGCATCAAACTAGCTAAACAAACTCTGCATTTCGAAGCAGGTTTAGAGTTGACAAAACCATACAAATCCAGCCTGGTTTAGATCACATTCAGCAGGATTGATCCAGAGTTTGTGAGTAACTCTAGAGCCTGTGCACCTGAAAGTGTGATGTGATGTCAATTCACATGGAACAAGGAGAGCGTCAGTTTGATATACCAACTGTTATACCATTTTACAAAACTGCTTTTATAAATAAATAATTTAAATTATAAATCATTTTTGGGTCACTTTTTGTCCAAAGGCCTTATTAGATTAGATTATTAGATCTCTTTTATTGAATCCAAAAGGTTTTAATTATATTTTACTACATATAAAGGTATTTTAAAGATTTCTAAAAATCTTTAAAGATTTTTAAAGTGTCAGAATAAATACAGCCTTTTAATTCGTGATTAAAATAAATGTTTTTTTTTTTTTTTTTGTCATGATTTTATAACATCATATCTCAACATAGTGCAAAATGGTTTTAAAATTAAGTGTAGAAGTCATTGCTTTGTTATGAGAAAGAATGTCCAGAAAAAACATTTTAATTGATGTCATTCGGAGTAACCAATATAAAGGGACCATTTTGGATCAAGTCATGCGGTCAATATCGTGTGACAGGATGTGACATAATTCACACACCTGCAAAGGACCACATGGTCTTGAAGCAAAGTAACTAACTCTCTTAATTATCTGAAAAATTCATGTTTTCACTTGTTCATACGCATGTCCCGAAACATCAGGTCATTCGGTACAACTGCTATAAAACATTGTAAATGTTCTTAAAAACTTGTACTAAATATAAAATGTTTGATTGTCATTTTGAACTAGCTAGATATCAGCCTATTAGCATTGTTTGAAAATATCGTCATTCGGTGAAACCGAAGTTTTGGTTAAACCGAATGACTTTTTTGGTGAAAAATTTTGTCCATCTTATAAAATCTTACTCGTTAGTAAGGTCTGATCGCGCTTTGATAGCGGCAGTGATGTCTAGCACTCATTGAGTATATGCGCGAGACATTACTGCCGTTGCCAGAGCGCGATCAGGCACTAAGCGAGGCCTGGACATAGTGGTGTATTTGAGGTAAAAAATGATATAAATACTGTTCGGTTTATCGCACAAAACAATCGTTTCGTGTCTTAGGACATCAATGTGTCGACACGAGCCGCAATTAATTATATATCCATTCTTTTGTTTTTTTACAATTTTACAAAAAGCTTATTCATTAATGACCCAAATATATATATAAACTTTCATGTTAGATGTGATTCATTGATTTGACAGCACTGAGCACTGAGAAATCTGCTAAATCTGACAAAACTTGCCATCACACCCCTCACACACACACACACACACACTGGAAATGAGGAGAATCCGTGACGCAGCTGTCTCCATCCACCAGCTGTCCAGCTCCTCCCTCCTGAAGCCCAATACTCAGAGGTGCCCATCGCCATGACAACGTGCTGAATAATGCACGCCTGCACGGCATGCTGGGAGTGAAGCGCTCCAGCGGAGCACACACATACTTCTCTGTCTTCTGCCTTTGAGTTCACTTTTCAAAGGGGCTCTATTTCACACATTTGTAGCAGTTTATTCTTTCCTTGAAGTCCACTTATGTTGAAGTTTCTTTCACACACACACAAAAAAATCATCACCACCCTTTCTCCAATCCATGGGTATTTTTTTGTTTTCCAGTAAAAAAAAAGAGAGAGAGAATTTATCTTGAATATCCACCAATGCCACAAAGCAAAATATACTTATATTCAAGATACAATCCCAGTTTTGATTTTCAGGAAATATATATTTTTATCTGAAAACAAGACTCATGTATTAGACATCAAAGATACGCATGAATTACAGTAAGGGCTCTTATTTCCTGCTCAATCATCTGATCTGTTTGTTATGAGTTTGTTGTTATGTTTTTCAGTTGAGGTGCTGAGGTTAAAATAAACAAGGAAATCTTCCTGACCAATTCTAGCTATTCATTCACCCATGCTTTTAATTACAGCTTTGAATTAATGCAATGAGAATGCTTTTAAAATGAATAAATAAGACTCTTTTTATCTTTTAATTTTACTTTTTTTTAATAAGATGACCTCAAAGATATTAAATGGGCTGAGGGCCTCAAAACGTTTGTTTGGAGGGTATTTAAAGATGTAGGCCTGGTTTCACAGACAGGGCATACATTAAGACAGGATTAGGTCTTAGTTCAATTAGGACATTTAAGTAGCTTTTATAAACATGGTTTAGTAAAAAAAACATTACTGGTGTGCATCTTGAGACAAAACAATGCCACTGACATATTTTAAGATAATTATGTTGGTACAAGTTGCTTTCAGTTAAAACAGCTCAAACATGCGCTTTAGTGTGGGACTAGGCTTAAGCCTTGTCTGTGAAACTGGGGGATAGATGTCTTGTTTCAGGACTGTAGTATTTTGGTGCATCTGCTTAAGTAGAATGACAGAGGAAGCTGTGTTGCGTGTAAACAAACTGGGAGTTTGCTGAGGATTTGTCAGATCTCGTGATTAGATGTAAGATGCTGCTTAAGCAATTTAAGCAAGTTGTCACTTTTTCCTGAACTGTGATGTAAATGAAAAGTTATTAAATTGTCTATTTAAAAAAGCAACATGGTTTCCACAAAATATTAAACAGCAAATCAGCATATTAGAATAATTTCTGATGAATCATTTGACACTGAAGATTCGAGTAATAATGCAAAAAAATTTCACTTTGCATCACAGTATAAATTACATTTGAATGATAGTGTAATTATGTCACAACTTCAATATGCCAAACTAGTTCATGGGATTTTAAAGGTGCCATCGAACGTTTTTTTTTACAAGATGTAATATAAGTCTAAGGTGTCCCCTGAATGTATCTGTGAAGTTTCAGCTCAAAATACCCCATAGATTTTTTTTTTATTATTAATTTTTTTAACTGCCTATTTTGGGGCATCATTAACTATGCACTGATTCAGGGGCTGCTGGCCCTTTAAATCTCGTGCTCCCTGCCCATCGAGCTCACGACTTTATAATACAGTGCATTTACAAAGTTCACACAGCTAATATAACCCTCAAATGGATCTTTACAAGATGTTCGTCATGTATGCTGCTACATGCTTTGGGTCATGTGAGTATAGTATTTATTTGGATGTTTAATTTTGATTCTGAACGAGTTTGATAGTACTCCGTGGCTAAAGCTAACATTACACACCGTTGGAGAGATTTATAAAGAATGAAGTTGTTTATGAATTATACAGACTGCAAGTGTTTAATAATGAAAATAGCGAAGGCTTTTGTCTCCTTGAATACAGTAAGAAACGATGGTAACTTTAACCACATTTAACAGTACATTAGCAACATGCTAACGAAACATTTAGAAAGACAATTTACAAATATCACTAAAAATATAATGATATCATGGATCATGTCAGTTATTATTGCTCCATCTGCCATTTTTCGCTGTTGTTCTTGCTTGCCTACCTAGTCTGATGATTCGGCTGTGCACAGATACAGACGTTAAATACTGCCCGCCCTTGTCTAATCCCTTTCATAATGTTGGGAACATGGGCTGGCATATGCAAATATTGGGGGCGTACA
Source organism: Chanodichthys erythropterus (assembly GCF_024489055.1). Lineage (NCBI taxonomy): Eukaryota > Metazoa > Chordata > Actinopteri > Cypriniformes > Xenocyprididae > Chanodichthys > Chanodichthys erythropterus. The sequence goes on from NC_090227.1 coordinate 22,670,984, forward strand.
TATTAATGATCCCGACTGTTACGTAACAGTCGGTGTTATGTTGAGATTCGCCTGTTCTTCTGAGGTCTTTTAAACAAATGAGATTTATACAAGGAGGAGGAAACAATGGAGTTTGACACTCACTGTATGTCATTTCCATGTAGTGAACTCGTTATTTAACTATGCCGAGGTAAATTAAATTTTTAATTCTAGGGCACCTTTAAAACATTTTGGTGCTCACATTCCAGTAATATGATGCTTTATGATATCACTTAATCAACCATTAGGTCAAAGTACACCTATATGCCTGCGAGCCTAAACGTTTACTAATAAACATTATGAGATATGTTTGCTTGTGCATGTGGGAATAAAATTAAAAACATTTAATCTGAAAGAGACGTTAGCTCAACCAAACTTCGAGAACTGTTGGAATGTTACTGTATGAAGTGTGCATATATGGACTCCTTTATAGTTCTTAGTCATATCAGAGCACATATCAGAGTGGGTGGAGGATGTTTTATGGTTCATATTGTGGGGGTGTGAAAATGAAGTTCATAAAGTATTCTGCTGGAATATGAGTGATGACAGAATACAGTCATTTCTAGAATAAGAAACAAGAGGCTTGGTTCTCTTAAGGTCATACTGTAAATTAGAACTTAACACAGAGATAGAGCTTAGAGGAACTCAAGATGTTTATGAACTTCCTGTCTCTGTCAACCGCTGCTTGAGAGGTCAAGAGTGAATCAGACTCATGAGACTCTCATCCAGGTATTTTCCATTGCAAACAATGACTGATACACAAAGCTGATGACATTATGCGATGTGAAACAGGTGTAAGCGTTAGTCACTAGTTCATTCTTGCTGTCTATTCTCCGCACAGGCCGTAACCTTCTAAGGCAGCATCCTAACTAGACCTCCGATTGATTAGACTCTGTAAATGTGCATGACAATTTGGCTAAAATAAGCTATTACAGAAGCTGCCTATAGCTTTTAAAGTCACCATGAAATTAAAAATGACAACTTTTAGCATGTTTTTACTATTACAGCTCTCAAGGTTAACTAATCGTGAAAAGTGTTGATTACAGCATTACACTTAAATCTATGGCATTATATTTAGATTGTGGCATGAAAGTTTGCAAAGATGAACATTGTAGCCAATCACAGACATGTTGTTGAGTGCATGAATGCAGTGATCTTGTCATTGCAACTCTATTTCTGCACACTAATGAATGTTTTCATCATAACTAACAGTGCAAATGCATTGTAACTAAGAGATTTGTTGAATAAAACAGGAGTTTTGGCACGAGTCCAGAGCTCAGCCACTGATAAACTCGAGCTGTTTGATTGACAGATCCAGCGTGCACTGTGGATTGACAGCTCTAACGATTATAAAGGGAGCGTTCTTTGATCGCTTTCTATATATAACTTAATCACAGTTTAAATAACAGATTATTTTCATCCTACTAAGAGAAACAATGTGAAGTTGACCGTTTAGTTACTGGTTTGATTTACTGACACAAGAACATCTGACTGTACATGAATCATTACATATCAGATCAGGCATTAAAATTAACAGAGTTACTTACATGTGTACAATCCACAGTGAAATGTACCGAATACAAATAAATAATGCTCAACTAAGACATTCACATTGTTGAAAACAAATAACCATATTCCTAGCATTAGGATCCTTTGAAAGGTAATGTTATTTTTAGTCCAATATCTCTCTTCTCTCCTCATCTCATCTTACTAACATGCCAGTGGGCAGGGCTAACGTTGCAATGATGAACAAGGCATTGATTTCTTCTGCGGAGGCGGGTTTCACCTATCTATCATAGAAAGGCACATTCCAGGATCAGTTGTTTGCTAGGCCTTGTGTCAGTAAAAGCTTTTATTGGACTAACAAGGAAGTTTTCAGTTCTGAAACTTACAGGATATTCTTATAGTACAATATCCTCTTATATATCAAAAGCTCAAGGAAAAGTTGATTTCTCAATTCATGACCCATTTAATCAAAATAACTTAGACTCCCTGCAGCTACATCTCTTCTTCAGAGTTTACTGGTGTGAGGGCGGGACAACCTGTCACTCACATGAGATCCACCAATAGCAAACCGCAAATAACAACCAGTTTTATGTCAGGAGTGCACCTGATGCCTTAAAGGGGTTATGAATTGGGAAATGAAAACCTTTGACATTGTACTATAAAAATATCAAAACTTCCACGTTATTCCAAAAACAACTTTTATTGAAACCAAGCTCAGAAAACAACTAATTTCGGATTTTGTCATATTATGAGGTAATAGTGTGACGAAACACCGCCCATACAGAAGATCAACGTCTACTTCTATATCACTTCCTCTTTAGCCCCACCCACCAATTAACGCATGTCATGTAGTAGTAAATACGAGACGCAAGCACAGGATTACTCCAGCAACAAAATAACGAATAGCTCTGAGGATTACCAAACGTTTTGAAGCGCCACGTTGTGGAAAAACGCAGTCTTTGCATTGCCATCCATGTGATCCTAACATTAAAATGATGATGAACTTTGGATGAACTTAATTTTTAATGGAGTTCCAGTCAGATCGAGTCAGGAAGACACTGTTTGTTTGCTTCATTTGACTGCGGATTAAAACAAGACACAGTTTGACACAGGTTTTTTTAGAGAGACTGAAAATAGAAAATGATGCAGCTCCAACTACATTGCATCCGACATTAATGTCGCAATAAATAAGTGTAAGTAACAGTGTTGTTACCATGTGTTACTATTGCTTTGTCTGATACAGATCGTTTGATATGACTATTTAGTGCCGTAGTCAAACTGAATAGTTGTGATTTGCGGTTCTTTCCTTTACTTGAGCATTTATTGGGTTAATGCATCGGATTCCCAGATATGGAAGAAAGCATGTATAGAGAATGCTGCTTTTGTCATTGTTTTGATCTAAGCTATTCACTATAATCCAGAATAAAAGCTTCAGTGAGCAAGAACTTCAGTTGTCATCAGTAAGACATTACAACACGTTTCAATTTATTAACATGACACTGCAAATGACAATGAATAAATTTTCATCTTATTGAAATGGATTAATTATAAATAGCCTGTAAGATTTATAGATTTATACATTTTTAAATGTTAATATGCATAAATGTTTCAAATTGTTGGCAAATATTTCAACTATGTAACAAGATATTATTGTACATTGGAAATTTTCAAAACAATTCCACACGTGTAATGGCGTGTAATGCAAAAATGATTGATATGTTACCAATCATTGCAGCAGGTAGTTTACTTCCAATGCAGGAAGTAGTTTACTTCCAATTCTTGAATGCGGCACGTCTATCAAAATGGAGTGTTCGAAAGAGAGGGTCAAAAACAGTATAGAAAATAGTTTATTACTTCTAATATATAATGTTTTTGATATAAAAATCTTGTTAACAATATAGTGGACCTCAGAGAAAAAAAATGCAATTAATGACCCTTTAAAATGTGATTTGACACATCACAAGGTTTGGACATGAGAAGCATTAACAAATACTGATACAAAAGGATGTGGAATAACGTATGTAAATTTTAGTTTAAAGTGCCATTTTTAAGGTTCCTAATATTGTTTTGGAAGATTCTTAAATGATTCAGTCTCTCTAAACCCCTCATTTCCATGAGCCTACTCTGCTCTGATTGGTCAGATGGCCCAGTCTGCTGTGATTGGTCTACCGTAAACAGCGCGTGTCGAAAACAAAATGCCCATTGCCATAACTGAATCACACCTCCGGAGGCTTATCAAATCTCAAGATATTGTATACAATGTAAGGACGGAAAAGATGGAATCGATTTTACCTTATCATTTCAAGCCCGAGGCAAGTCTGAAGATGAAACGCCTGAAGTAGCCGATCAACCAGAAACTAATAGCAAGCACGACTGGAGACGGACGTTTATATGTTATAAGACGTGACAGCAGCGCCATTGTTACAAGCTGTGATGTCCAAATAACTTAGGTACTGACCCATCTTTCAAGAAATTTTAAAAATTGACGCTTTGAAAGCTGTTGGTGGCAGTGTCCTTATGTGGGGCTGCATGAGTGCTGCTGGTGTCGGGGAGCTGCATTTCATTGATGGCATCATGAATTCACAGATGTACTGCTCTATACTGAAAGAGAAGATGCTACCATCACTCAGTGCCCTTGGTGTTCATGCACTTTTCCAACATGACAATGATCCTAAACACACATCTAAGGCCACTGTTGGATTTCTGGAGAAGAACAGGGTGAAAGTGATTCATTGGCTCCTGATCTGAACCCAATCGAACACCTATGGGGAATTCTGAAGAGAAAAGTTGAGCATCACTCTAGGGCTGCAACGATTAAACGTTTGCAAAATAAAAGTCTGTGTTTACGTAATATATATGTGTGTGTTCTGTGTATAATAATTATGTATATATAAATACACACAAATACAGGTATAAAGTTTAGAAATATATGCATGTATTAAAAATATCTATATTTATATATATTTTATATTACATATAAACAAATATTTTATATATAACATTTTTCTTAAATATATTCATGAATGTGTGTGTATTTATATATACATAATTATTATACACAGAACACACACATATATATTACGTAAACACAGACTTTTATTTTACAAACAATTAATCGCGATTAATCGTTGCAGCCCTAAATCACTCTCCATCCAGCATCCGGTCTCTAAAAGAGGTCATTCTTGAAGAATGGAAAAAGATAGATGTTGCAAAATGTCGCCAACTTGTTCATTCCATGCCTAGAAGACTCGATGCTGTCATTAAAAATCATGGAGGCCATACAAAGTACTAGTGCTTTTTGTTGTGGGGTGTACTCATTTTTGCATCAGCCTAATTTGAGTTAAACTGAAAAATGTGCAATCCAAGTTATATTATTAATCTTACTTTCATGTTATAAATTAAACAGATGTTATATAAAACTTAGTCTTGTCAACATTTTGGAAATTGTATGTGTGTTCACTGAGATATTGTTTAAAATGTTACTTTTCAAAGGGGGTGTGCTCATTTACACTGAGCACTGTATATATAACAACAATATAAAAATGAAATCTCATTCTTTCAACAAGATTTTTTTCTTAAAGGTGCCATAGAATGGAAAATTGAATTTACTTTGGCATAGTTGAATAACAAGAGTTCAGTACATAGAAATGACATACAGTGAGTCTCAAACTTCAATGTTTCCTCCTTCTTATGTAAATCTCATTTGTTTAAAAGACCTTGAAGAACAGGCGAATCTCAACATAACACCGACTGTTACGCAACAGTCGGGATCATTAATATGTACGCCCCCAATATCTGCATATGCCAGCCCATGATCAAGGCATTACACAAGGGTAGCCAGTATTAACGTCTGGATCTGTGCACAGCTGAATCATCAGACAAGGTAAGCAAGCAAGAACAGCAGCGAAAAATGTCAGATGGAGCAATAATAACTGACATGTTCCATGATAACATGATATTTTTAGTGATATTTCTAAATGTTTCGTTAGCATGTTGCTAATGTACTGTTAAATGTGGTTAAAATTACCATCGTTTCTTACTGTATTCACGGAGACAAGAGAGCCGTCACTATTTTTTCATTTTTAAACACTTGCAGTCTGTATAATGCATAAACATCTTCATTCTTTATAAATCACTCAAACAGTGTAGCATTAGCCCGTTAACCACGGAGCACCATCAAACTCATTCAGAATCAAATATAAACATCCAAATAAATACAATACTCACATGATCCGGTGCATGCACGCTGTATGCATGACGAACATTTTGTAAATATCCATTTGAGGGTTAGATTAACTGTGCGAACTTTGTAAATGCACTGTATTATAGTTGAGAGCTCAAAAAAGGCAGTTAAAAAAATGTATAAAAAAAAAAATCTATGGGGTATTTTGAGCTGAAATTTCACAGACACATTCACATTCACACCTTATGGTGCGTTCACACCGGACGCGAATGAAGCGGTAAGCGCGAGTGATTTACATGTTAAGTCAATGCAAAGACGCGAATTGACATCCTGCGGCGCGATTCGCGCGAATGAAGCGGCGCGAATGACGCGATTCGCGCGAATGACGCGGCGCGAATTGAGCGATTCGCGCGAATGACGCGATTCGCGCGAATCGCGCAAGTTGAAAAATCTGAACTTTGGCGAATTTCCGCGCCACGTTAACCAATCGGGAGCTTGCTCTAGTAGTGACGTGACGTAGCGAGCTGAGGCAGAAATTCGAAACAACAATGGAGGACAAAATCATCGTCGCTGCACATCTTCATACATTTATAGAAACAGAAATAAAAAGGACCGTGTTTGAAAGAAAGTGAGTGAGGAGGTCGGACAATCTGATAAGTTGTAAAAAACGGTCTTTACTCAATTTGAGCTATATATATACATATATATATAAATACATATTGAGACTACAAGCCAACTAAAGACGACCAATTGAGCTTATTCGCTGTAATTTACAATTATTTCCCCACTGACAAGTTGTGTTTATTCAGAGGAAGTGTGCAGAAGCAGTGGGAGAGTCTGGGACACATAAAGGAGCGGGAGAGCCCCTCTCATGACGCGAATTCGCGTCTGTTGTGAAGGGATTTTCACGCGCGAATGAAGCGAATGTCACGCGCGAATGAAGCGAGTAAACTCAAAATGTTCAAGCGTCCAACTACGCGCGAATAGCGCGATTTATTCGCGCAAGTCGCGTCTGGTGTGAACACAGCATTAGACTTATATTACATCTTGTGAAAGAATGTTCTAGGGCACCTTTAAGTGCATGCAAGTAATCAGAGTCTAAGCAAAACACACTGCCATAGGAGGGCGTGGGATAAATGCGAGAGCGTTGCTATGCAGTTGCTAAGGGTTTTTTTTTAATAGCTGCTAGCAAGTTGCTATGGAGTTACTAAGGTTTTCTTAAAGGGTTCTTTCTAACGCGGTACTATGCAGTTGCTGAGGTGGTCTGAGTGGTTTATAGCATGTTGCTATGCAGTTGCTATGATTTTTTAAGCACTGTTAGGGTGCTCTGTGTGGTTTCTTACTGTCCTGAGCATTGCAGTCCAAAATCCATGTGACATACAGTGCTGAGCGGGAGGAAGGGTGAGGAAGAGTTGGAGTTGGGTAAATGAAGGGGGTTGGAAGAGGAGAAGTGGACAGAAATGCCGTGGCTCATTTCTTCTGAACTCATTCGGGGGCCTTGCTCTGAGATGATAATGTACAATGACAGGTATTGCATAACAATAAAAAAGGCAGGAAAAAAATGGGCCACAGAAACGCAAATTCAAAACCTGCACCCATGCTACAAACTCACTGAACTTTCACAAAGGTACATGGACTGTATTTTCAGAAGTAAATTAGGTTATAAAATTCTGTTTCTGAATGCTGCATCCAGCTCTTGTTATACAGCTCCTGAGCAAAGTCCATTTTAATATGAATATAAACTACATAATGGGAGCAACATGGATGTCAGTGCAGTATTGTTTCGTAGCTCCAAATAGGCATTGTTTATCTTTAAATGTGGGTGGAACGAGACGTTATTTCAGCTTAGTTTCATAATCAGAATACAATGAACTATTTCAAAAGATCAAGGAAAATCTTTCTACTGATTATATGACACTTTTAAGCAGTCACATGAAAATCACCCCTGCAAACAGGCATCTGACCAGTGATACCAAAGGACCGGAGCCCACTGCTGACTCCCACAGTCTTCCTTTGCAATGCTTTTTTTCTTTAAGGACGTGACCTTAAGATTGCTTCTTTTTTAAAGACAAGACCTTAAGATTAAACCCTTTTTACTCCCATCTCTGCAAGGCAACAGAGTAGCTGCATTGTCCACTGCTGTAACTGGCTAACATAATCTGCATTCTTGCTTTTGTTAGTATCACTCGCAGAGAGACCAGGAAAAAGAATATTCCCACATGCCATCAGTAGAACCTCCTTATACCTACTCTTACTAGTTTCTTCCATTGTTTTTACAAACAAAATAAGAGAAGATCATCACATGTACCATTGAAAAGCTTGAGGACAGCAAGAAAGAATGTTTATTCAGCAAGAATGCATTAAATTGATCAAAAGTAAGAGTAAAAAAATTTTGAATAAATTTCAAATGTCAACTACCTATCCATCAAAGAATCCTGAAAATTATATTACAGTTTATATAAAAATATGAAGCAGCACAATCGTTTTCAACATTGATAACAATAAGAAATGTTTGAGCAGGAAATCAGTATATTAGAATGGTTTCTGAAGGGGAAAAAAGGTACAAAAGTTGTTACTAGGGCGGTACTCTTTCAAAAGGCACATCTTTGTACATTATTTATCCCAAAACAATCTTAAATGTACATATTAGTACCTAAATGGTACATATTGGTACCTTTCTAAAGGGTACAGTCCCAGTGACAACTTTTTACAATTTTTCAGAGAGTGTGTGACACTTAAGAGTAAAGACTGGAGTAATGATGTTAAAAATTCAGCTTTGCATCACAGGAATAAATTATGCTTAAAAATATAAATAAATAAATAAATAAATAAATAAATAAATAAATAAATAAATAAATAAATAAATAAATAAATAAATAAATATATACTCAAATAGAAAATAGTTACTCTTAATTTTTGTATTTCACAATATTACAGTTTTTACTGCATTTTGATTTTGGTGAACATGTTTACGACAACGATGGTACTGAAAACGAAAAAAGCATTGTTGCATTGATCCCGTTCACACAGATCTGCAAAAATGATTAAAAACGCTGTATTCTGCTGCCAGGCCAATAGATGGCGATGTTACTTTGTAAAAAAAAACTGCGCGCCTATAGACTGAACACATATTACGCATGCGCATGACATCACCGCTCTCACAAATTTGCCAGTTTAGCCAGAGATTATAAAGGTATCATTTTCAAAAACGTGCACTTTGAAACTCGTTTTCAAAAGTTTGTGTTTTCAGAGCCCCAAAACGCCATTGTCGTGTAAATAAATGACCAAAACGGATAAAGACAAACATTAAAACACCATACCGACCTAAATAATAAAAAGGGGTATAAAAAACATTAGCAACTTGAAGGTACTAGCTTTCAATTTTTACAACAATCCATAATACTGTAACAAAATGGTGACAATTTGTACATTGGTAATAGGGTTACTATCACATTAGTACTAATTTCGGTACCAAGTCAGTACTGAAATTAAAAATGTAACAATACCAGCATTTCGCCCTAGCATTTTAAACACCTCTGATTGGTCATTGTGTTCACACACTCAACAAATAGGTCTATGGCTAAGTTATGTCTAAGTTAATGTTTTTGTGTTGTATCTGTGCAAGTGCATCAAAGATGTATTTACATTTTTTTTCAGCGTTTGATCATTGTAGCCAAACACAGACATATCTGTTGAGTGCATGAACACAATGGCCAATCAGAGGTGAATAAGAATCCGCTCAACAGCGCTCAAAATGCTAGGGGGAAATGCTGGTATCGTCACATTTTTAAAATTTCAGTACTGACTTGGTACCAAAGTTGCTACTTTTGACAACTCTAATTGGTAAGCGACATTTACATTTTCTGCATAAGTCTACAATAAACAATCACGTTTGTTGTCGCAAGTGGTGCAGAAATTAAATACTAAAATAGAAAAAAACTTCTGTGTATGCTTGCACAGATTCTGATTTGGTATAGAAATGCCATAGTTTAATCCAAATTGCACAAATTTATCCACAAGACAATACACGTGCAGATAATAGAAATATATTGCTTATCATTTGTTCTTTAACTGACTGTAAATGCCTTTGCAAATCTGGTCTGATCAAAAACTACAGTCAGACACACTCACATAACAATGAGTATGAAGTCACAGCAGTTCTTCTAGGCCAAATGCACATCTGTGAGGGGGTGGTTGGGTTTCTTGTCCCATGTTTTGGGATGATAAACAGGGTGTTGCTGAAACCATATGGTGACGTGTGGCCCAAGGGTGTGCTTACTTCTGAATCAGCGACCCCCACTTCACACTGACAGCACAACCCCCCCAATAAATGAATCGGTTTGATATCTAAAGATCTGCAGACGCTGGTACTTCATGCATGCGCTTTCAAGCAATTAGAGTCCCACATGCAAAAATGCTTACATCACACCTAGACAAAATTAGACTGGATGAGCATTTCGGCTCATAGAAAAACATGCAACACAATGACACCATCTCACTGCTAAAAATACCTGTTAAACGATGACGACAACGCTATGAGAATGAAAACACTGTGCTCCACAAACTAGAAGCCACTTGGTTGGTTCACATTTTTGTTCAGAAGTGAAAGACTGCATTCGTGCTATTTACCACTTCCTCGTTACCTTTTAAGCGTATGCATAGGAGAGCTTCTGCAGGCCATTTACAGATATCAGACCGTGGTGAGATATCCCGGAAGAAACATGCGCTTGAATTAACAGGTTTAAGGATTTTGCTGATACATGTGACCCAATTCAGTCCAAAGTGAGCTGAACCACTGCTCATATCTTACACTTATACTATTATCTACAGGATGTCAAACAAATCCTCCAACTATACTGAAAAACCACTGCAATAAAACCACATAAGTAGGCTAACCCTAAGAATTTCATTCTGAATTTATGCTTTTTAGTACACTTGTAAAAGCCTCAGCGTATTAAGAACCTGTATAGCTATTTTATTTTTATCAAATGACAAAGGATGCCAAACTCACTAACCCAATGTAGTTCGAACACTGACAAGGTTCATGGATATTTAAAAATCCAGAAGGAATGCTAATGGTATTTAGATAATAATTTGGAAACAATCCAAGGGATCTAATAAGAATCAAACACCCATGGTAAACCTGAAATTCTCAGTTTCAGTTAAATCTGTTCAGATTCATGGATCTTACAGAATCTTTTCCAAAATATAATACAGATTCCATCAGAAGCAATCGAGTAGTATTTATGACTGGACTTCTCATTTGTCCAGTGTGAACACAGTGACAGTCGTGAGCTGCTTACACGCCCAACAGTGTAAATAGTGAATGAGCATATTCAGACTGTTGGATAACTAGGCCCTTATTTTTACATTTATTCACTTATCCAAAGCGAAGAGAAACATAATCAATTCATTAAAGAGCCAACAATATTTATAGCGTTTTATATAAATGCATAAAGTACCCCATAAATGAAAACACAGACAATAACTGCATTGAAAATAATGATATTAACAATAATTTACTGTGTAATATTAATATCTAATATCCATTATTATAATTTATATATTGAATTTATTTTATATTTAATTACATGAAATAGCTATGATTTTATTACATATTTTATTGTATTCAAAAAAAACAAATATTACACAGACATTATCAATAGTATTATTTAATTATAATACATATAATATATAATGTTGTATGTTTTGTTTTGTTTAACGTTTATATTATTACAACTGAATTGAATATAAGGCAATCATACCTTTTGCTGGAGGCACATGTAACTAAAGCCGAGATCAGACGGTGTTATTTGATCTCAAACCACATAAACGAGGAGAAGAATCACTATAATCCGTGCAATTCCTGCTGATAAAGCCACATCCGTGTGCTGTCTGTAATGAATAAGCAGCGCTTTCTATGTCTGTTCTCCACAGACACGCGCCCCACGCCAGCCAGCGCGTCTCCGCGTCACGCAAGATCCCGGTGAACGCGACTGCGGCTCCGCGACACGCGTGACAGCAGTAAAGAGCACTCACCTCTGTCCAAAAACGCGAATGTGAATTCCCCGAGCAGACTCTCCCTCGCTCTGTCACGCATTCAGTGTCTCTCCGCGCTCATTTGCTCCAGTCTTCTCCTGTCTGTCTTTCTGTCTGTCTCGCTGCTGTAGAGACACACACAAACCTGCTGCGTGAAGCGCCGCCCACGCGCGATCCCAGTGGTCATTAGTTCCCCACGCAGCGCTGCGCTCACGAGACGCGTCACCTGCACCAGTGGAGGAGGAACATGCAATATTAAAGACACCACATGTGTGCTGGAGGATGAGCTGGTCTCATGGTACAAACTCGAGATGTTTGGATAGTCGGATATTTGGATAAGAAATAGCAAAGATGCGGCCGACAGATACACAGACAGACAGATAGGTATAGATAGGCAGGCAATGGAACTATGGGATGTCTAAAGGGTATGTAATAATTTAGAATGTATTGAAAGTATTAAATGTAAAGCTAGGATATGAGGTAATTCTGGCTTGTACACGACCTATAGAAAAATAATTAGTTGTTGGCTTTGCTTTTATCTGATAAAATTAGGTTCATCTCTAATGATGTCATGCGAAACCCCGTTATTAAGTATTTCAGCGCCCTCTGCAGGTGACAACAGTTAACAGTCAATACCACGGTGAACTCCAGCTGATGAAACACCAATTATTATTATTATGAATAATGTATGCAATATCGTACAAATAAACTCATCAAAGTAACCAAATGAACTAGGCCTATTAAGATTTATTAGCTATTATAATCAAAATACCTAATGCCATACTGTTTCATGAAAACTGTTGGTTGGTTTTGACATCATATGTCTGTATTTGTGTATTTACCTGTTTTAATTTATTGCAAAAATTGTATTTTTCAGTTTTGCCCAGATCATCATGTCTCATATGCACAGTGAAATCAAAAATATGTTGCAATGCGATTTTATTAATTTCATTTTTATGCATTTTTATTATTAATCACACATTATTTTTTTAAAATGTATTTAAATGTTACCTGATTATATATTTTTGTATTATATTTTTTCACATTATATTATATTATATTATATTATATCCTCCTGAGACCCAGAAAAAAAAAAGTTTGTGAATTTATTTTTTATTATTATTGTCATTACATTGCTTGGAGCATACAAAACAAATGGGGAAAAAACATTTTTGAAAAAATATATTTTATTCATATGTTATGCAATGTCCTCTGTAGTGGACATCAGGACTTTGTTTTTCAGAAAATAACAAGGCATGAATGAATAGGTAAAAACAATGGATTTTTTTTATTGTCATTATTATTCACCAATCAATTTTTAGGTTTCAGGATTTTCTTTAACCAAACATTGTCTAAAGATGATTCTCAACTATATTATGAAAGATATAACAGAATGATTTGATATACTGTTTTACTTTATGCAATATGTGTGAAAAAAGGGCAATAAGTATATTTTCCCATTCTATACAATGCATTGATACATTGTATCTAATTTGCATATTAATGTGTTCTTGGAGCAAAATGTAATGAAAAAATAAGTGTAATAATGGGTGTAATTGGCAACATTTTCATACGAATATCTAATATTTCATATGAATATCTAATATTTCATATTAATATATTATATATATATATATATATTTCCCTATTCACTTGTACGATGTCAAAGACATTTGCTAACATATAACATCCAAAACAGTGGACAAAAGTCTATGCTTGAGTCTCAGGATGATATTATATTAGCCTATAAAGAAGCTTAAGTTAAAACTGTCTGTCTCAACAGTATCTAATTTTCTGTTAGATTAAACAGCCTGCAGTGATTTAGGGAGTCTATATTTGGTCATTTGTGGTCAGATTTATTTATCTTGCAGACAAATGTTTATTCTGGTGATCTGGCAACACCGGACGAAGTTCATTACAAATCCTACTAAGGTAAAGGATTGACTCATGAATATTTTCACGTAACAAGACATTCTCCTGCCTGATTGGCTAAAGGACAGATGTGGGCGCTGGTCAGCTGACGAAATACGAATGCTGTTAAGATAAAGGATGGCTCATGAATATTATTAAGGTTACGTGCTTGAGCACTCCAGGAAGTTTTTAAAGCAACGTATGCATCCGCTATTTAATATTCATGAGTCAAGCCTTTTGCCATAGTAAACTGCACAGATTGAATTGCAGTAGGAGGGGTAAATGGCGCGAAGGCGGAACCGCTCTAAAGTTGCCTGACTGGATTAGAGTTTTGAACGATTATTCGTAGCGAGGCAGGGCAGAGATGGCTGATCTCACCGTATCTCTGTCCTTACTGGTGGGAATTGTAGTTTTTAGTGAGGTGGCGAGAAGGACTGCTTCACATCTATTCCCAAATCGTACATGGATCATCTATGTGCTGGAGTTTATTTCCACCTTTCAGTTGTGCGCCTGCACGCACGAGTTAAAGCTGCTCGCGGAGGTGGGCAGAGTGGAGCCGCAGATCGGACTGACCCTCACGTACCTCATCTCGGTGGTCCACGGGCTTTCATTCCACGGTGCGATCTGTAACCCCACCGGCGCCCTTGAGCAGCTCTGCCGCGGGACTCTCACGCGCAGATGCGCATTGGCACGGATCTCATGTCAGCTGATCGCGGCTGTGGTGGCACGGCTCGTGATGCCTCGCGTTTGGTCACTAACGCTCTCTGGCATGCATGCACAGCACACACTGATGGCCTTTAAATGCACGAACAGCCCAATTAATGCCCCTCTGCTGCAGGCCGCCGCGGTGGAGCTGAGCTGCGCGTTTGTGATGCACACTGCTGTATCTCACGTGGACAAAGTGGAAGAGAAATATCGGGTTCATGCAATAGCTGCTGTCATCACCACCTTAGTCTATGCGGGTGTGTGCACTAACCCAAAGTTCCACGGTGGTACCATGGTACAAATATGCTAACTATTCATGGCCATGGTACCACCACAATACTGTATGACCTGTGCAAGTGTTTTTATTGGCTGTCAAATCAACTGTCTATCAAACAGCCAACCTACCTATCTGTCTGAAACTTCTGTACTGTGTTTTGTAAAGGTGGACATCTCACCGGAGCTGTGTTCAACCCAGCACTGGCATTCTCAATACAGTTCCCCTGTCCTGGAAACACTTTTGCTGATTACAGTTTTGTGTACTGGATGGGACCAATACTAGGTGAGCATAATTGGTTAGTTCACCCAAAATGAAAATTCTGTCCTTAATTACTCACCTTCATCTTCGGAACGAAAATTACGATTTTTTTTTATGAAATCCAAGAGGTAAATTATATGACTCGTCCATAGACAAAAAACATAATTGCCACTTTCAAGGTCCAGAAAGGTATCAAAGACGTCGATAAAACAGTCGACGTGACTGCAGCGGTTCAACCTTAATTTTATGAAGCGACAAGAATACTTTTTGTGCGCAAAACCAAAACCAAAATAACGACTTTATTCAGCAATAACTTCTCTTCTGTGTCATTCTCATATGTTGTTTACGTCCAGTGCTTCCAGGTTCTATGTCAGAACGGCGACTTATTATTGGCTCCTGCGGCAGCATCATAGACTGTAAAAAAAAAAAAAAAAAGATGGACGACGCATTTTGTAGGCAGAACCCGGAAGCGAGTTAGCATTTTAGGGCTTCCGGTTCCAACGCTGTAAAGTCTATTGCTGCGTCCCAATTCGCCTACTTATACTACGTCCTAAAAGTATGTTTTGTAAAGAAAAAGTACATACTTTTGAGTGTGTAGTAGAAGAGTATGCAAGTTTTGGGACATACTACCTCGTCATAACTGCGTCTTTAACGGACGTTCTGTTGCTTAGTTACTCAACCTGTAACTGTTTAAACTACCTGTCAATCATCTTGTCACAGTTAAAATCCTCCACATTGAATTAAATTTATTTTCCTACCGTTTCGGAGAGAAATGTAGTCGCACGTTGATCTGCCAGTCATGGGTCTTTCATGCAGAGAACTCTCCTCATCTTTGCATAATGATGCATTTAAAAGTTAATGACCAAACACATCGTTATAAAAGTTCACAATGCTGTTGCAGATGAAATATAATGTGGATAACATTTAATAAATATCTTTTTGTCAGGTTAGACACTGCTTATTAATCATTCAAGCCCCTTTATCTTAACCGTCGTACCTCGCACGTCCGTCATGTTTGTAGTTTTTAAACACTTTTTATTCGTATTTGTAGTTCTAATCGAATCCTCGTACACAGCGCAATGTGTTATGGGCAATATTAGCCGTTAGAAGTGTGCACGGATCTGCACTTCGAATTCTAACCGGAAAAAGTACACCATCCGGGTATCTTTGGAATACTCATTTCAACATACTACGATTTGGGACATACTAATTCTTTTTTCGAGTACTATTTAGGACGCATAGTATGCGAATTGGGACGCAGCATATGGGTTTTTTGAATGGGTTTTTGCTAAATCGCCTGAAATAAGGTCTGTGGTTAACAAAGCCTCTAAATACTTTCAGGTTTTGATCTATGACATAAATCACACCAGTTATAACCCGCTTGTGATTTTTTTAAACCTTTACTGTGTCTTAAAAATGGCGGTTGCTAACAAATTGCTAAAAGGGACTACTTTCTTTGGCGGGGACTTTAGACGTCATCATAACAAACGGGACATTTGGACTGCATTTATCATGAAAAAGTGGAAAAGTATTCATAACAGCACAGATCATAATCAGCGAACATGTTTTTAAATAACGTTGTTTTTTTAAAAATATAGTTTGAGGAAGCTTGAATGGTGACGACGTTGAACCGCGACCATGGTGTGCTGTAGTCCGTTTATAGCCTACTGTTAGCCTTTTATATCTGACGACTTTGTTTAGGCTTCAAAATTTATTTATGTTGTTTTAACTTGTAAAGTTTATCTTGATAGACAAAATGTCTAAGTGTCTTAACCCTTTGTTAAACACAGAGCTTATTTTCTGCGATTTTCCAAAAGTCTATGGGAAAAATGCATAGGCTTTCAACCGAGGGAACCCGTGCGCCGCTAACTTCTGGGTTGGCCTACAAAAACGCGTCATCCCTGAGGCACTCTATTGAACTGAAGCCAAAACGGATGTAAAAACGTAAAAAAAAAGAAAGAATTTTGGAGCCTGGGCATGCGCAGAAAGAATCGTCAGTGTAGCCCGGAGGCGGAGTCGCAGTATCAAACTTCCGCCCAGACGATTGCGTCATCATTGATGTATTTTAAATAGGCTATATAAATTATACACAATTTAAAATTCTACCTATAAAATAATAAGCTATTCTGTTTCTAGAGCAATAATATTTTTGAAACAGCAAATTCAGTAGTGCGTCGTGCTGCTCATGTGACCAGCTTTGGCCAATCCTGAGCCGGCGTTCTGACAACACAGAAGCCTTGACTGTGCTTACTGTGGCAACTGCGTAAGGATATTGTCATGGAAGAGAAGAGATTGTTGAATAAATTCATTATTTTTGTTTTGTTTTTGCGTACAGAAAGTGTTCTTGTCTCTTCATAAAATAAAGGTTGAACCGCTGCAGTCATGTCGACTGTTTTAATGATGTCTTTAGTACCTTTCTGGACCTTGAAAGTGTTGATTATATTGTTGTCTATGGATGAGTCATATACCTCTTGGATTTCATAAAAAAATATCTTAATTTGTGTTCTGAAGATGAACGAAGGTCTTTAGTGCCGATCGAAAAACATATTTGCAAGAAACTAAAATTACCTGACAGAATGTTTGAGAATAATTTCTAAATGTTTATATTGTCACAAACCAAACCTACAACATACACAGACCTCAGATCCAGCCCATGAATGTTCACTTATGTTAATAACAGCAAAAAATTCACAGTTCTCTGTGTTTCACCAGTATCTTCAGAGGTTCATGCTGGTTTTCCACTCTTCTTGTGTCATTACAGGTATGACAGGCTCTCTGCTTCTTTTTGACAAAGTGATCCCAGCCATTTCAGGAAAAAGCACAATTCCAAAGCACCTGAACTCTAATGGACTCAAGAAGAAAAAGATGAAGTGAATTAAGACTGTTTTAGAGTACTTAGTAATTACTCATGCATAATACGTAGATATACTGTGAATATATATAATATGACATATGAATATGAATATTTCCAGCTTATCTCAAAGTAATGAATCTGAAGGGACCTTAATGGTTTCATTTTTAGAAGGGTTTTACTGACATTCTTGTTTTCAAAATGTCTTAAATGTCATTTTTTAATGACAACATATATATTCATGAAGCACAGTGATTATGTAATGACACATAGGTGCAGGTTTACAGCAACATTCATAAAAATCTTAACAAATGGACATTCCTGGAATAAGACATGTGAAGTGTTCTAACAGTGCTGTGTTGGGATACTATTTTGTGTTTTGTTCTACTAGCGATGATTCTTACCTAGTAATAGGTAAATGTTATAGTAGGACTACTAATCTTAAGCACAGTTTTGCAGTGCCTTTGGATTATGCTGGGTAACATAACCTTGATAAACCAGACCAGATAGAGTACCACGTCTACAAGCAAATGCAGAATGTGAAATATGGCATAACACACTCCTGTGTTATAAGAAATGACATGAAGCAGTGCTAAAATCTATTAATGAGGCTGTTTTTAATTAAACTTTACATAAAAACACACGACTCAGTGGTTATTTAACCTGAGAGGTCAGACAGGCTGTTGTGAAATAGTTTCTGATGGACCTTTGACTCTTTGTGAACTCACAGATGTGCTGAACAAAATTGATATGGCATTTTGTTTCTCAGTAAGAGCTGCCAAAGCAATAAAAGACAATAGATGAAATAGATGAAAATGGAAAAGAACAAATGAAAATGAAAAATTGTGGGATGTTGGTTGCATAAGACATTTCACACATGAATGCAAGTCATTGACTTGATGGACTTTGATGTGCTGTCAAATTACAGCTTTAATCTTACGTTTGACTACTGGAAACAAACAAAACATTTTAAGATTTCTTTATGGTGTGAAATACAGTAATGGAGTCTATTTATAGTTACATACATAGGAAGTATATTAAAGGGATAGTTCACCCAAAAATGAAAATTTGATGTTTATCTGCTTACCCCCAGGGTATCCAAGATGTAGGTTGAACACAAATGATGATTTTTAACTCCAACCGTCGCGGTCTGTCAGTCGTATAATGCATGTCAATGGGAACTCGAACAGTATTTCTATAATTTTTTACCTCTAATACACCACTATGTCAAACTGCCTTGAGCATCCGGTTGGTGAGGTCTGAAAAAGCGCTCTGATGACAGAAGTGATCTCTTGCCTGTATGTGTCTATGAGTGTGAGAGATCACTTCTGGCATCAGAGTGCATTTAGATCTCACACACCAGATGCTCAAGGCAGTTGGACATAGAGGTAAAAAAAAATATATAAATATTGTTCAGTTTCTCACACAAACCAGTTGTTTCGTGTCTTAGGACATCAATGTGTCGTCACGAGCCGCAGGGTTTAATTTGGATTTGTCTGTGCATGTTTTTTTTCGTCCCTTATACATGGAGTTCCCATTGCCATGCATTATACGACTGACAACTTGGAAGTCGTGTCAGGTATATGCTGCGCAGCTAAGAAATAGAAGATCCTATGCTCAAAAGACAACAAAAGTAACAGCCAAAGTGTGATTTAGGTAGTGTGGAACAGATGTACTAAAGATTCTATGCTCAAAAGACAACAAAAGTACAACCCGAATTCCGGAAAATTTTGGACATTTTTTAAATTTGAGTGAAATGAAAACTAAAAGACTTTCAAATCACATGAGCCAATATTTTATTCACAATAGAACATAGATAACATAACAAATGTTTAAATTGAGAAATTTTACAATTTTATGCACAAAATTAGGTCATTTCAAATGTGATGCCTGATATAGGTCTCAAAATAGTTGGGACGGGGGCATGTTTACCATGGTGTAGCATCTCCTCTTCTTTTCAAAACAGTTTGAAGATGTCTGGGCATCAAGGTTATTAGTTTCTGGAGTTTTGGTATTGGAATTTGGTCCCATTCTTGCCTGATACAGGTTTCCAGCAGCTGAAGAGTTTGTGGTCGTCTTTGACGTATTTTTTGTTTCATGTTGCTCTAAAACCTTTATATACCTTTTCAGCATTCATAGTGCCTTCCAAAACATGCAACATATGCATTTATGTACCACTATACCATCACAGATGCTGGCTTTTGAACTGAATGCTGATAACACGCTGGAAGGTCTCCCTCCTCTTTAGCCCAGAGGACACGGCGTCCATGATTTCCAACAGGAATGTCAAATTTGGGCTCGTCTGACCATAGAACACTTTTCCACTTTGAAACAGTCCATTTTAAATAAGCCTTGGCCCACAGGACACAACCGCGCTTCTGGATCATGTTCACATATGGCTTCCTTTTTGCATGATAGAGCTTTAGTTGGCATCTGCAGATGGCACGGCGGATTGTGTTTACCGACAGTGGTTTCTGGAAGTATTCCTGGGCCCATTTAGTAATGCCATTGACACAATCATGCCGATGAGTGATGTAGTGTCGCTTGAGGGCCCGAAGGCATCCAATAAAGGTCTTCAGCCTTGTCCCTTAAGCACAGAGATTTCTCCAGTTTCTCTGAAACTTTTGATGATGCTATGCACTGCAGATGATGAGATTTGCAAAGCCTTTGCAATTTGACGTAGAGGAACATTGTTTTTAAAGTATTCCAGTATCTTTTTATGCACTCTTTCACAGCTCTGCTTATCTTTACTTCTGAGAGACTCTGCCTCTCTAAGACATCCCTTTTATAATGAATCATGTTACAGAAATATCAATTAACTTAATTAGTCGTTAGATGTTCTCCCAGCTAAATCTTTTCAAAATGTCTTGCTTTTTCAGCCATTTGTTGCCCCCGTGCCAACTATCTAATTACCTAGAGATACTGTAGGTGCCATCGAACGTTTTTTTACAAGATGTGATATAAGTCTAAGGTGTCCCCTGAATGTGTCTGTGAAGTTTCAGCTCAAAATACCACATAGATTTTTTTTTTATTATTAATTTTTTTAACTGCCTATTTTGGGGCATAATTAGAAATGCGCCGATTCAAGTTGCGGCCCCTTTAAATGCTCACACTCCCCGCCCATGGAGCTCGCGCTTGCCTTAAACAGTGCATAAACAAAGTTTACACTGTTAATATAACCCCTAAAATGGATCTTTACAAAGTGTTCGTCATGCATACTGCATGCATGCGTCGGATTATGTGAGTACAGTATTTATTTGAATGTTTACATTTGATTCTGAATGAATTTGAGGCTGTGCTCCGTGGCTAAAGCTAACATTACACACTGTTGGAGAGATTTATAAAGAATGAAGTTGTGTTTATGAATTATACAGACTGCAAGTGTTTAAAAATGAAAATAGCGATGGCTCTCTTGTCTCCGTGAATACAGTAAGAAACGATGGTAACTTTAACCACATTTAACAGTACATTAGCAACATGCTAACGAAACATTTAGAAAGACAATTTACAAATATCACTAAAAATATCATGTAATCATGGATCATGTCAGTTATTATTGCTCCATCTGCCATTTTTCGCTGTTGTTCTTGCTTGCTTACCTAGTCTGATGATTCAGCTCTGTACAGATCCAGACGTTAATACTGGCTGCCCTTGTGTAATGCCTCAATCATGGGCTGGCATATGCAAATAATACTGTTATGTAACAGTCGGTGTTATGTTGAGATTCGCCTGTTCTTCAGAGGTCTTTTAAACAAATGAGATTTATATAAGAAGGAGGAAACAATGGAGTTTGAGACTCACTGTATGTCATTTCCATGTACTGAACTCTTGTTATTTAACTATGCCGAGGTTAAATTTTTAATTCTAAGGCACCTAAGGCACCTGAACAACTAGGAGTTGTTTAAATTTTCAGTGGTGAAGTCAGATTTGTATTGAGAATTTCCACGACACAGACCGCAACGGTTGGAGGTAAAAATCATCATTTGTGTTCTACTGAAGAAACAAAGTCACCTACCTCTTGGATGCCCTGGGGCTAAGCAGATAAACATCAAATTTTCATTTTTGGTTGAACTATCCTTTTATGGGGGTATACAGCATATTGGGATTATTAGAGGTGCTTTAATTACAGACATTTACATTTAATAATTTGTAATGTCTGTAATTAAAATAAATGTTTACTAATCATTTAGTACCTTTATGGGCAGTCATCTCGATGGCACAATGAGTAAGCATAAAAACAAACAAGAGTGTAATGAGTAACCAAGGCTTCTTCCATTCATTGCTAAGACACTTGAGAACAACCTTCTGGACAACAAAAAACTTGGACTTGAAAAGCGGCCACTGCTTTGCTCTCGGTTATTGAAGCTCTGAGACTGGCAAGAGCTTCCATCAACAGTAGTGATCTTGCTGGATCTGTCTGCTGCTTTTGTCATGGTTGCACCAGATCTTGCTGTCAACCCTCATGACAATAGGAATCTCAGGAACCGCATTCCAGTGGTTCAAGTCTTACCTCTTAGGTCCTTCAGGGTGTCTTGGAGGGGTGTCTGAGGTTTCTAAGTCTAGCTACTGGGGTGCCTCAGGGCTCAGTGCTTGGACCAGTTCTCTTCACCATCTACTCAATCTAGGATCTGTCATTCAGAAACATGGTTTTTCCTATCACTGCTATGCTGATGACACACAACTCTACCTCTCGTTCTCTGTTTTGACGGTAGCTGCTCACATCTCAGCCTGCCTGACAGAGGTTGGACTGGATGAAGGACCACCACTTTTAACTCAACCTTGCAAAGAATGACTGACTAACTCCTTCCAGAATATCCAGGAAACTTGAAGTTGTGATTGTCACTCAGCTAAAATTCACAGACCCCATTGCTAGAATGGCCCAGTCCTGCAGATTTGCCCTAAACAACATTAGGAAGATCAGGCCCTTCTTATCGCTGCATGCTACACAACTCCTTGTCCAAGCTCTTGTTCTATTCAGACTAGACTATTATAATGCTCTCTTGGCAGCCCTTCCAGCATGTACTGTCAAACCTCTTGAACTTATCTAGAATGTGGCAGCATGAATGGTCTCTAACGAGTCGAGGAGAGTGAACATCACACCTCTCCGTCAATTTGCACTGGTTGCCAATAGCAGCTCACATCGAATTCAAGGCACTGATGTTTGCCTACAGAATGACCACTGGCTCTGCACCACTATACCTAAACTCTCTACTTCAAGACTTAGGTGCCATCCCAAAGAGGCACAAAATCACTTTCACTGTCTTTATTTGACTATTTCCTGGGCAGGTCATTCCTGGCTGAGTCTTTAGCCATTATCAAGAAACAGCTAAAGATGCATATTTTTCATCAACACATGACCCCGTCAATACTAACTTACAATATTCTATTTATTTATTTAGAAAAAAACTTGGACTGACTGTGCTAGACTAACTAGGACTTGTCACAGCACTTATATATTGTTGCCCTATTGTTAATTTAATTGCTTCTATTGTTCTCCTCATTTGTAAGTCTCTTTGGATAAAACCATGTTAAATGATTAAATGATGGAGTTGTGTGGTATGCTCCGATATGAGTCTCATAAACTCCAATGTTCAGGTCACATTTCACCCCCAAACCCCCTAAAATAAAAGCAGGATGTTTTTTGTAATTCTCATTTTCAGTAATGATTTTCAAATATGCATAATCCAAACATTCTTAATGGCCCTAAAAGGATTCACTGTAAATGATTTCCGTTCTTTTCACAGTATAGAGTACCTCAAGGATAATGCGTTTTTGTAGGCCAACCCGGAAGTTAGCGGCGCACGGGTTCCCTCGGTTGAAAGCCTATGCATTTTTCCCATAGACTTTTGGAAAATCGCAGAAAAAAAGCTCTGTGTTTAACAAAGGGTTATGAAACTTACACGTTTTGTCTATCAAGATAATCTTTACAAGTTAAAACAACATAAATACATTTTGAAGCCTAAATAAAGTGGTCAGATATAAAAGGCTAACAGTAGGCTATAAACGGACTACAGCACACCATGGTCGCGGTTCAACGTCGTCACCACCAAGCTTCCTCAAACTGTATTTAAAAAACAACGTTATTTAAAAACATGCTCGCTGATTATGATCTGTGCTGTGTATGAATACTTATCCACTTTTTCATGAGAAATGCTGTCCAGATGTCCTGTTTTTAATGATGATGTCTAAAGTCCCCGCCAAAGGAAGTAGCCCCTTTTAGCAACTTGTTAGCAACCGCTGATTTTAAAGGTCCCGTTCTTCGTGATCCCATGTTTCAAACTTTAGTTAGTGTGTAATGTTCTTTAGTTAGTGTGTAATGTTGTTGTTAGAGTATAAATAAAATCTGTAAAATTTTAAAGCTCAAAGTTCAATGCCAAGTGAGATATTTTATTTAACAGAAGTCGCCTACATCGAACGGCCATTTTGGACTACATCCCTCTACTTCCTTCTTTAATGACGTCACTAAAACAGTTTTTTGACTAAACTCCGCACCCCACAGGAATACACAAGAGTTGCGTTTGTAGAGTGTGTTTGTCGCCATGTCGTCGAAACGCTGTTATTTTCATCCCGCAGTCCAATCACCGGGTCTGATTCCGGCTCAAATTGATAGGGTAAAATTAAAGACATGTTCACAATAACACTGAGCGCATGCATCTCCACGTTATGGTAAGCGGCGTGACCTTTCCGGGCAAGGTTCGCTAAGCTGCTGTCGAATCACAACACAGGAAACGCTGGCATAATCAGAACTCGTTACGTATTTCTGAAGGAGGGACTTCATAGAACAAGGAAGTCATCAGCCCGTTTTTATGACAGTGGAAACAGCGGCATACAGATGAGTAAATTATGTGAAAAATACTGTTTTTTTACACGCGAAACATGAACAAATGTTATACTGCACACTATAAACACAATCAAAGCTTCAAAAAACCACGAAAAACAGGACCTTTAAGACACAATAAAGGTTTAAAAATATCACAAGCGGTTTATTACTGGTGTTTTATGTCATAGATCAGAACGTGAAAATATTTAGAGGCTTTGTTAACCACAGACCTTATTTCAGGCGATTTAGCAAAAACCCATTCAAAAAACCCATAAACTTTACGGCGTTGGAACCGGAAGCCCTAAAATGCTAACTCGCTTCTGGGTTTTGCCTACAAAAATGCGTCATCCCTGAGGTACTCTATTAAACTGTGTTCTCAACAGTTCCCTACTGTAGGATCTGAGTACAGCATATTACTGTAGATTTTGTCATTTTCACAGCTTGCTACTGTATTCTTTCCAAATGTATAAGCTGTGTACAGTATGTTACTGTAGATTTGAAATGCATTCTAGGAAAATATTAGCCTACTGTATATCTAAATACAGTAGGCTACTAAATGACCGCGAAAAAAAACCACACATCTCCTCACGCATGACAGACTCATCATGAAGAAACAAGAGTATGGTAGGTTAACCTTTCTCTTTTTTTCCCACTTGATGTTATTTCTTAGTCAGACAGGTGAAGCAGAGAGGAAAAGCATACGTGAAAATAGTAGGTCAACTTTAAAACACGTTATCGCTTTTTTTTTTTTTTTTTTTTTTTTTTTTTTTACCAATGTTGTTTGCAACTTCAAGGTATAAATACGTTGGCACTCATTTCCCAGTTAAATCGACATCACATGTTGCCAGATGGCAGAAAACACAGTGTATTGTAGCCATGGAAACCAACAAACAAACTGGGTCAGAGAATCGCAGATTCTACCTGACCTAAAAAGCCTCTGAATCCATCTAAGAATCTCTATGCACAACAGCATATTAAAACAGATAAATCAACTCATCATTTACAGTGTGCAAGTCTCCTCAGATTTCATTGTGAATTGCGCTACCTCTTGTTGCTGGCAACCAGCGTCTTTGAACAAGGGGGCGGGCCAAACAATATTTTGAATTTGGACTGCAGTACCTATTTTGAACACTGGGTGTTATTCCTACATAGAGCCCCTTTAAGCCATGCTGACAGCATTACCTTCCCGCAGCGGCGCCGGCAGACGGGCTGAACCATCGTGAGACAGGGGGAAGAGTCTTTATAGCATGTGGTTTTAAGATGATATTTATTCGCTGGTTATTGTTGTATACTAATATACTAATTAAGTACTTTAACTCTTCAAACTTTTATTTTTATATTTCTAATATTTATTTTCCACTGGCACAATGTGTTAATGTGATTTTAGTGGTATGACTTTAATTTTATTTTGTTAGTTGATGAAATATGCTGGTAAATCAGTTCAGAAATATAAAAGATGAAACCTAAATAAAGTTGACGTGAAGCAATAAATTGTGTTAATGAATATATAACCATAAAATTAAAATAAAATAATAATTAACTGTAAAAATAACGAGTAGTTTTAAGCATACTGTAAAACAAAGTACAGCAATTATTTTTACGGTAATTTTACTGTGGTATGAAATACAGCAGCTACTGGATAATTGTTGCCAGTAAGTTAATGTTAAATTTGACAATAAGCTTGATTTCCTTACAGAGAATATAAATTCTAAAACAATTCAGACATTTCTTGAAAGGTTTCCTGAGACTAGGTGAATGCTGGATGGATTCACTAAAAAAAAATATTTTTTCTCCTGTGAGGAAATACACAGGAAATTATTAGGCAAGAATGTCTCAAACATCTGACTGACTATTACAAACTGAGAACAACCCAAAATGAGCTAACTGAGTATTTTTAGCACACTTTAACACATTACACAACAAATTACAAAAAGAATGTACCAGAAACAAAACACCAAATATGGAAAAAAAAATGAGACTTTGGTACAAAAACAGCTGTATTTATTGAAATCGCTAACAAACATCAAAACGGTCTTCAGGGAAACCTACAAAATACATTAGTGGGATCTACACATAGCTGTGGCTGAGGTAAACTTACGGCTATGGTGTAAAACAGCCCATTAAATTCAAGCGAGGGGAGACAGAAATGCTATAAGAGCTTTGAGAGGTGGGCTCGGCCAGTATCCCAGCATGCCCCAATGAAGTGCTTAAATCAGCAGTACAGAGACACAGTCCATCTGTCAACAGATTGAAGAATTCAGAGTCATGCAGGAGTTAACACAGAATGATGATTTCATTAATGTTATTGGGTGGATCTGATAAGGATCATATGGGTTTGGAATATCATGAAGGTGTAAATAATGATAGAATCTACATTTTCTAATGAATTATTGCTCAAAGTGAGTGAGCAAAAGATGACCAATTCTAACAGTCAACAGTTAGAATTTTCTGGCCAGGACCCGTGTTGTTTTTGTTAGCTAAAACTAAAACTATTAAAAATTATTTTTCTTTACTTGAAACTTAAACTTTAAGTACTATTAATTACTAAAATTACTAAAACTAAAACTGAAATAAAAATTAAAGCTAAATAAAATGGCAAAAGCACAAAAGTACAAAAACTTAAACTAAAATGAAAACATAAAAAAGCTAATCCAATATATTAATATTATGAGTTCATAAATAATACTAAAATAACACTGGCCAGGACTGGAAATGGACTTTCCAGACACAGGTGTGTATTTACCAGTGATCCACATCGGCGTCATCAAACTGTCCAGCGATTGTGCTCGAGTCGACTTCCATTCCATCTGAAAGCAGGAAAAAGAAAAAAAAAAAAGTTTAAGCACCCTATTAAGTTACGAGCATCCTACCCTGCACCGCTTCACTGGGCTTTACTCATTACAGATCCATTAGCTTTCAGGAAATCCTGCTCATTACAGACACACCCCCATCAGCTAAACAGACACAGCACCAAGAATGCTTCAATTCACACAACACTCCTTAGCTGACTGAAATAAATCTTATGTACACACTGAATAAAACATTCATGCATTTGCAAGTAAAACATTAAATTGAACTCTTTTAGCATCATGTGAGGTAAAAAGTTGCATGATTTTTCTCTGTTACTGCCATCTTGTGGCTGCACATGTGCATTTTTTTTTTAATTCATAACATTAAAAATCAAGTAAATTAATCTGGAATGTCAATCAAACAGCGTAAAAAGCTTTCACAAACATTCTTTAATTTGTGTTTTTGATGACCAAGTTACCACAGTTTTATATTTTGAATGTTATATAATGTTACATATATTTTGTTAACACTTTACATTTAGGTTTCATCTGACTAAATTTTCGATTTCGATTTCGATTTCTGAGAAACAACCTAAATAAACACGCCCCTCCCTTCATTGCTCCGCCCCCCAAATGCAAACAATGCAAGAGTGGATGTCTTTTTATCATAGCTGAAGCAAAGCAAAATCATGCTTCACAAAAAATAAAGCAAAGATGACGAATGAACGACACTGAAGAACAAAAAACGTACATACAGTACACAAGAGTATGTGGAAGCAGGTGTTCATTGTTAGTCGCAAGCAGCACACCAGCTCCAGACAAACAATGACACTCAAAACAGTCCTTTTACTACATCTAACATTACAACAACAGCATATCTCGATTCTGTGAAATAAAGAAAACCAATGTCACTAATGTATGGAGCAGAAGCAGGCCTTCTTTAACTCCTAAAGCTTTTTCCAGTGATATTCCTCTAACCTTTTCTCTTTTGTAATGTCTCTCAGCCATTTCTCTTTCTATAGTCTTTCTTAAAATCTCCCTCTTGCTCACTCTTTCTCCTTCCCCATCATGATTGTACATGACCCCTGCTGCTGATTGGCTACAAGTGTGTTGTGGCGCTCAGTCAGATTCACTTTCAAAAGCATTTCTCAGAAATCGCTTATTGCACCTTTAACATGAACTAACAATGAACAATATTTCCACAGTTTTTAATAATCTTCATTGATTTTAATTTCAACATTTACTATTCAATTTTTAAAATCTAAAGTTAGATCTGTTAACATTAGTTAATGCACTACAAACTTGCATGAACAAACAATTGTATTTTTATTTACTTACATTATCAAAGGTTAATAAATGCTGTAAAAAAAAATGCATGCATGTTAATGCATTAACAAATGAGACCTTATTGTAAAGTGTTACCTATATTTTAATATTAACATAGATCTTAGTCAGGGTAGCGCCATATTTAAGTTGACAGGAATGAAAACAAAGCTGTGAGGGATAGAATTACTGTGTGTTCATTTGTTCAGCTGGTGAAATGTCTCTCCAGAAAAAATTCAATAGACAAAAACTCCATAGAAGTTTTAAAAGTTGTGTGATGTGAAAATTATGTGATCTAGGTGCTATATATGGTGCGTGCCATTTAAAAGACTAAGTCTTTTCCTCACAGCTTTGTTTATATCAGTGTTAAATTCAATATGTTGTCTAACCTTCAACAACACAAAACTGCCCTCTCTTGGACAGATAAACCATCACTACTTTAATAAATCAAATCCATAATGAGTTTTAACACAGACGGACCTTCAAATGCAGCAGATGGCTCGTCGGTTCTGACTCCGGCCATGTGGTACTGCTGTGCGACTGACTGGGCCAGCATCCCCTCCAGTCTGTCCAGTGTGGCCTGACCCTCTGATGTCAGGTGAGACAAGCCCTCCTCATAGGTGTAAAATGTGGGAACGTCTGCCTGACCCTGCTCTTGCTCTACAGAGAAAAGTGTGTAAGAGGAACAATACAAAAGCAATGTGAAAGCTTTAGAAGAGACACCAAACTTCAGTCTCAGATCTTTTCAGTCTTTAAAGGTGCTAAAGAGGATGTTTTGTTTTATACATTGAAACTGTCTTTACTAACTGATAAAAGACTATTTATTAGGTGCACTGAAAGGAATATTATTAATATACATCATCTGTGCACGAGGTAGGGCCTTAAAAACATCAGCCCTCTGGCTTGTCAATCACTGCCTGTGCGCGCTCCAGTAACTTTCCACAGTCCACAGGCGCCGCATGCAATGTTTTTGTCAGGAGACAGGAGTAACAACTGCAGATTATGAGTTACCTGCGGTGAGTCCGACATAATGAATCCACTAAGTGTGTGCGCGCGGCTTAACGATTGTAAGGCCGATTATGAATGTAAATTGATACTTATGACTGATCGCGCTCAAACGTGTCCAGTCAGAGCCAGTTGCGTTCAGTCTGCGATTACAGTCGGTGTTCAAATTCCATGTGAAAGTATATAAATCTGCTTCAGGAGCAGGAAACTATCGCTGTATGTTGAGCACAGTCAGAATGTTTTAGCTAGTTGTAAAATGTGTGCCCAGCTTAATAACACAGCGAATGCCGGTGGTAAACAAACACTCGTGCACGAGTTTTGGGAGGCGTTCACTTGAAATGAGCTGTGAAGGAGGGGGATTGTTCTTCCGCATGCGCTCATTTAAAACTCGGTCGGCGAAAACATCCTCTGTACCACCTTTAAAGGGTCTTTTCTGTCATTAATTACTCACCCTCATGTCGTTCCACACCTGTAAGACCTTCGTTCATCTTTGAAACACAAATTAAGATATTTTTGTTTACGTCCAAAAGCCAACTCATTATTGGCCGGCTCCTGCATCACATGCATGCGCCGTGATGCTCACGTGTTCAGCTTCGGCCAATAATGAGTCAGCGTTCGGACGTAAACAAGGAAGCCTTCACTGTGTTTACTACGTCAACAACGTATGACAGCGGTTCAAAAAAAGTATTCTCATCAGTTCATAACATTATCTGTTTGTTTATGATTTAACACCATATGACCTACCTTGGCTATATTCATGGTGAGGACCTTTTTATAAAAGGAAAAAAAATGTAATTAGGTTTTTAACCATAACATTAAGGTTGAACCACTGTAGTCAAGTTGACTATTTTAATGATGCCTTTACTACCTTTCTGGACCTCAAAAGGTGCAATGACGTTCCTGCCTATGTGTGGGTTGAGATACCCTCGGATTTCATTAAAAATATCTTAATTTGTGTTCTGAAGATGAACAAAGGTCTTACGGGTTTGGGATGACATGAGGGTGAGTAAATAATGACAGAAATTTCATTTTTGGGTGAACTAACCCTTTAATATCCATTCGAAAGTGGAGTCATTAGATCAGTGATCAACCAAGGGGCCTCAGCAAACTTCAAAGGAGGCCTCAAGATGGCTTAAAATGACTTAAAATAAGCTAAATCAGCTATGTAAGCTGACATCACATTTCTATTTTAATTCGAATAATTTGTTTTTATTAATTTATTTAAAAGCAAGGGTTCTCACCGTCTTGGAAAACCTGGACACACTTTTTTTTTTTAAAGTGAGATTTCTAGACCTGAAAGTGTCATGGAAATTGGTCAAATCTTTAAAAAGACATGGAAATAATGAAAATACACATGCTGAGAAATTGCCATTTGGGATTAAAAATATTTTTAATCATGAATTCTTGTAATCATGAATGGCTAAAAACATGTAAATTTAATGTTCATAAAAAGTGTGAACTCTTGGGGGGGGACTGATTTCTTAAAACTTCTAGAATTACAGAATTTCATTTTTTAATTTGAATTATTTATAAGCAGGTTATTTCATTATTATAGAATTATGGAATGTAATGTTAATTATTTAAAAATAGTCTCATTATTCTACAGTTACAGAATGTAAATATTTTTATTTTTATTATTTATAAGTAGTTTATTCCATTACTTTAATAAATTGCCACTCTTGGTTTGTGTAAATAAAATAAAAAAGTAAGCTTAAAAAAAACTTTTTTGTCATCAGCAGCTTTAATACCAGAAATATCTTTGCCTACATTTGAGGCCTTTAAATATCACCTTGGACAGCAGGGGACCTTGGAGTCAAAAAGGTTGAGAACCAGTGCACTAGATGCATTATGGGTCCGAATGACACTCACCCGCCTCCTCTACGTCATACTCCTCTCCCTCATAATCGTCATCATCTGTGTCGGCGTCCTCAGGGTCCGGGTGCAGGGCCTGACAGTCACACATGGCGGAGAACATGGGCTCCACTGCACACACAAACACACGCTGTTACTCGCTAAAGGGGTGATGCTGACGATGAACTCATCTGTGTTCGTTCAACACACTCACATGCGGCTTTATCACTGGGCACAAAGCGAATCTCTGTAATGGTTCCTGAGTCTTCGCTGTCGCTGTCACTCTCCTCCTCATCCTCTAGTGCATCATCTGGAGCTTTTTCTTGCTGCTCTGCGTCACCTTCATCTGGAAGACACAATGAAGATCATCAGAACTTCTGAACTCAGACTCAGAAAAGAACCTCTGGCAAAATGTCAATACCATGATGCCTCACCGTCCAGTTTTGCATTGACCATCACATACAAGTGCTCTTCTGGAAAGGCGCTAAGATCTCGTGAGATTGCGTGCAGACTGATGGAAGGGTATTCAAGACAGAAACCCATCCCTGAACCATCAAACCAGGACAGATGACTGTTATAACAGAACAGCTTAATTATTAAACATGTTTCACATAAACATAATGAGTTTACTATAGTAAATGTCCAAAAGGTAATGTGTTAAATAATCAAATATCAAACAATATAAAATAAATAAAACATATATGATAGACAGATACCATCTGATGCCATCACTGTACCATTGTTCTACCACAGTTCGTTTCGTGAGGTGTCTACTACCCTTCCTAGGCATAATATGTTTATTCTCAAAGTTTATGTATAAATAAATGACTAAATGTGTCCACAGGTGTCATCTGATGTAGAACACACGTGCCACGTGAACACAACACTGATGCTTCAGTTAAAACATGCACAGACACTCACGCCTCAGCCACAAACAGAGTTCCAGATCCCAGTCTTTTCCCGTCCAGAACCGCGGTTGTCTCGGCCTGCTGGAGCCGGACGCCCTCGCTGGGTGGAGGTAAACTCTTCAACACGACCATTGTGATGAATTAAATCACTGTGGAGCTGCTGAATTCACTAACACTGATGCTCTAGTGAGACAATGCACAGTCACAAAGCACTGCAAAATTAACAGTTACTGTCATTCAAGCGTTACAAAGCTTTCTCTTGTAACTGCATTAATGTAAAGTAAAATGCGACCGGTTTGCGTGGCGAAAAACTTTCAAATGGTTTTTATAGTTCAAAGATTCGCTGTCATGCGTCACTTCTGTAGTACTCACTCATTGGGCGACTACTGTGTCTAATAACTGTTTCCTGTGGTACACACACAGTTCATCCTGCAGGGGGCGCTCAGTGGCCCACAAGGCGGATTCTTCATTCAGTCGCATTCATATATAAATACGTTTTTTGTCTTATTGGAGACGTTTGTGCAGTAATAAGTATCATTTTTAAAAAATATATATTAATTATAAATATATGTATACATTAAACAGATGAATATTCACAAGCATAATCTAGGTAAAATGATTAAACAAAATATATTAGGCTGCAATCATAAAACGTTCTGATTGGTCCCCCTTCACAAACGCGGAGAAAAGTAACAGTTAACACATGATATCGCTGTTCGTTCGCTACTTTAGTTACTGTATGAATAACAGTTTACACTTGAAAGATAACACTAAGAAACGTTTATAGGCATTGAAAGATATTATTTAGACACAGACTATTTACAGATTGCGTCCGGACCGCTAAGTACCGCCCACTGAAAGATAATTGTTTAATCCATTCTACCCGTTATTTATTTCCATGCATGAGCAGCGCCATCTGCGCCGCTTTATGACGCAAGAAAAGAGCGCGTGCGTTTTATACCATAAACTAAACCGTAGCGCCTGTTCAGGTTTGGAGGAGATACAACACATAATCATATGTACATTGTAAAATTTGAATGGATTAATTTAATGTTTGCATATGGGTAACGTTAGCTGACCAATAAACATTTTTCACATTCTTCTATAATTCTTAAAAGCAGTTCTTATGACCTAGTATTAATTAAGAGACTACACAGGATATTTGTACTCTCAATATCACCCACAGGTCTACATTTGCTTTTTTTATGTAATATATACACTTTCCATTGTACAGTACATGCATTTAACCTAAACTGTTTATGTTAAAAAAATAAATGTTCACTTTATTGGTCAACTAGCCATTAAAGTAAATGCTTCCTGTGTCTTGAATCTATTGCAGGTACTTAAAAAAAAAAAAAAAAAAAAAAAACACAAATTTAGAACCAGGGACATTAACAGCAACATTAAGTTTATTTTTGTTTTGTGAATATTTTTTTTTTTTTTTTTTTTTTTTGAAATATGGAGACATACATCTGGAAAGTAAGAGTAAAATAAACTGAGAAGTAAAACACGAATTCCAGTAGTACAAGGCTCAAAAACACATTCTTTAACTGAAAGCAAAGACCATAATTATTCTAGTGCCTGTGGGTTTTTTTTGTTTTGTTGTTTGTTTTGTAATGGGGTGGATTTGTGTTGGAATGATTTCCATAGTGTTCTAATTCAAACAACGTCCAGCATAAAAGACACCCGCTTGGAGTAAAAGAATCCTAAAAAACAACTCTATGGAAAGAGCGATCCAGACTGCTCTGTCGAACAGAACAGTTCGACAATGCGGTACCAAACGGCACCATCAAAGGTGCTTGATCGACAAGTGCTTTCAGTTGAACACATGAAGCTCAGACAGGGACTTAAATGTGACTGAATGTCCTAAAATTTCAGCAACAGCTTTCAAAGTGCAGAAATGTTATCATTTGAAAAATAATTAAATAATATTGTTTTTACCATTACATATAATGTTATTTTAGTAAAGAGATTATATTAGTCTTTTAAATTAAAAAGATTTGCATCTAAATGACAGATCTTTAATATTAAGATCATCATCCAATGTGTTACGTCCTTTTTTGCTGGTCTACTAACTAGTTTAAGTTAAGGCTTAATTCACCCAAAAGTGAAAGTTCTGTCATCATTCTCACCCAGAGGTGTATTCGTGCTGCTCGTTTCCATACAACGAAAGTAAAAATCTCCTCTTGTGCTCCACAGAAAGTCACGTGGGTTTGCTATGACATGAGGGCGAGTATATGATGTCAGGATTGTCGTTTTTGGATGAACTATCCCTTTAAGCCTTTAATTGGATGAGTGTATTTAGGCAAGGCTCGGCATCAAACGTTAATCCCAAATTTTCTTTCATGTACAACAAAGAAGAAAACATTAATACAGAGAACGTACACCTCTAAAACTCCAGTCTAAAATGCACAGAATACATAAGCTTCAATTGCACGCCATCCAGTGTCTCTGGAGGACGACAGAAGCCGCTTTATACAAACAAAACTGTACTGGCCGTTAATGACAAAGTGCTTTACTCTGAGGAATGGTTACTGTAGTATTAAGGAGACCCTGTTCTAATCTGGGAAGGATGATGCATGCGGCTGTACGGAGTGGATTCAAACATCTGAACGGACACTATGGCATTCCTCTGGAAGCTTCATTTGTGGTCCACTACACCCAAAAACTACGGTGGCTGATGAGGGACATTCCCGTGACAGGTGGCTCTTAGTCGAAGGCGATGAGAAAATAAATGCATTTTACCTACAGAACACATCATGACAACTGTTCACTGTCGAAAACAAAGTTAACAAGGTCCGTGACGCCAGTGAACTCTTCCTCGTCCTCGTCGTCATCGTCATCCTGAGCTGCGGCCCTCAGCGGGACCAAGCCGTTGTGCCGGACGGGACCTCGGGGCCCCGCAGCGTTTCTGGCCGTGTGCTTCCACCTGACGTTTCCGCGTGCATTCTCCTCTTCCTCCTCCTCCTCCTCCTCCTCGTCTGTTTCTATGCGGTTCGACCTTTTGCGGAGGGGCTGTTCATCATCCTCAGAGTCCTCTGTTTCTCCTCCGTCCTCCTCTTCGTCTTCGCTCGAGCTTTTCTGCTGTGTCCGTTTTATTAGTTTGTGCCTGGGTTTGGAGCCTTCCCTGGTCGACTCGCACTTCCGTCCTCTTTTTGATCTCTTAAGCGATTCCTTTGGCTCACAGTCTTTAGAAAGCACGGACTCTAAAAAAATATAGGATGAGATGCAAACAATTAATATTTCTGGTTGTAAATAAACAGTATAGATAACAGTAAGATAATATCTGCTTATATATATATATATATGATTTATATTTAGTGTGTTGATGTGACAAAATGGTGGTAAATCACAGATGTAAATCACAAACAGAGGGTCCTTAGAGATGCACTGTTTCATTAACATTTTGTCTTGTTGTGCAAAAAAAATATGCTGAAAATTTGCACTTGGTGTGCCATAAATAAACCATTATGGGTTTTTAGTCATGAACAAAAATTAAAAGACATACAAGTCCTTGTATAGAAAAATCAAGACCAAAAAATCTAACTAAATATATTTAAGATTCTCTGGTGGTCTTTGGCCATTTTATGTTTTTATTTTTTACGATACACACACAAAAGAAAAACTATACAGTCAAAAAAAGACGGACATGGGAATTCCGAATATACAGAGCAATTGTTAGCAACTAGGGAATATACAGCCCTATATATTTTATTTTATTTAGAAATAAATGGTGCAAAATTTAGAGGTGAATATAGTCTGGTACAATGAAATCCCCTCAATATACTAAATATTACATAATAAATATTACTGTCTTATTTCGAAGGCTGCGTCCTCTGGAGGTCGCATTTGTCAGCCGTATATGTCATAAAGGATGTCTTATTTCAGAAAAGTAACCATTATAAAATTGACCGTTATTTCTAGTCAAGCACAAATTGTTGTAATTTTTTTATGACTTTGTAATGTAGTGGTCACTTTACTTAAAGAGTTAGTTCACCCTCATCATTCCAAACCTGTAAGATCTTCGTTCATCTTCGGAACACAAATTAAGATATTTTTGATGAAATCCAAGAGGTATATGAATCACACATAGGCAGCAACGTCAATGCCCCTTTCAAGGCCCATAAAGATAGTAAAGACATTGTTAAAATAGCCGTTAAATTGAATAAAGTCGCAAAAAGTATTCTTGTCACTTCATTACATTAAGGTTGAACCACTGTAGTTACATGGACTATTTTAATGATGTCTTTACTACCTTTCTGAGCCTTAAAAGGTGCAATGACATTGCTGCCTATGAGTGATTCAGAAACCACTCGGATTTCATCAAAAATATCTTAATTTGTGTTCTGAAGATTAATGAAGGTCTTACGAGTTTGGAATGACATGAGGGTGAGTAATTAATGACAGAAATTTCATTTTTGGGTGAACTAATCCTTTAAATAAAGCAGCCTCAATGACATATGCAGCCTACAGATGCAAGACACAGCTATTGAAACAAAATATAGTACATTCATATCATTAAAAAACCTTAAGCTTATTGTCATGAGCCTGTTTTGACTGGCAAGGATCACAGGTGTGATCCCTATGTGAGGAATATGAGAGATGACATTAACATTCAGTCAAACCAAAATTAATTCAGACACCTTGAACATTTCATTCATTAATGCAGTTTATTCATTATAGTTTAAAAAATGGTATTAAAATATGATAAAATCTTAGAGTTAAACTGCGTCAGAAATAAAATCTTAAACTATGTCAGATAACACCTAAAGGGTTAGTTCACCCAAAAATGAAAATAATGTCATTTATTACTCACCCTCATACCGTTCCACACCCGTAAGACCTTCGTTAAAAAATTAAGATATTTTTGTTGAAATCCGATGGCTCTGTGAGGCCTCCATAGGGAGCAATGACACTTCCTCTCTCAAGATCCATTAATGTACTAAAAACATATTTAAATCAGTTCATGTGAGTACAGTGGTTCAATATTAATATTATAAAGCGACGAGAATATTTTTGGTGCACCAAAAAAACAAAATAACGACTTATTTAGTGATGTCCGATTTCAAATCAATGCTTCATGAAGCTTCGGAGCGTTATGAATCAGTGTGTTGAATCAGCGGTTCAGAGCGCCAAAGTCACGTGATTTCAGCATTTTGGCGGTTTGACACTCGATCCGAATCACGATTGGATACACTGATTCATAACACTCCGAAGCTTCCTGAAGTAGTGTTTTGAAATCGGCCATCACTAAATAAAATGTTATTTTGTTTTTTTTGGCGCACCAAAAATATTCTCGTCGCTTTAAAATATTAATATTAGGGGTGTGACGAGACTAAACTGTGACGAGATTTCTCGTCGAGGCGAAAAGTAGTCTCGTGATGATGCCATGAGGATGATTAGGAAAGAATATGCCACCGCTACGTATACATTACGCCTCCACTGTCGTTTTGCTTTGTATTTAAATAAAAAACATTTAATTCAGTTGGATAACGGACGCCGCCGCTCCATATTTACAGAGTTACGCGCGGTCGTTGAAAGTGAAAGTAAACACAAGCGCGCATTCAAACGTGATCTCAATACCCGCATTTTGAAAGCGGCTCCCTGATGGAATACAGATATCTGTCAATATGAAAGCTATTTTAGGCTGGGCAGTGTAGTTGTAACAATCTCTCAGCTCTGTATCAAAGAAAAATGTGGTCTTATTTGCATGACTGACATGAAACAGTTTTCTCTTAATCTTATTAAGCACAAACAGTAAGGTTTTATTTGTTAACATTAGTTAATGCACTGTAAACTATGAACTAAAAATTAATGACTATTTTTATTAACTAACATATGTTTGTTAATAAAATAAACAAAGATTAATAAATACTGTAGCAAATATATTGCTCATTGTTAGTTGATGTTGGTTAATACATTAATGTTAATAAATGAGACCTTATTGTAAAGTGTTAACATTTTTATTTATACTCTTTTTATTTCTATGATCAGTTTGTGGAAAGGAGTTCAGTTAGGAAGTCTAAAGTTGTAGAAGTTCATAAATCATGTACAGTAAGGTCTGAAGAGACTGAAATCATACAGAAGTGAAGTCAGTCAGTTGAGTTAGTGGCAAAACCTTTTACAGTACTTGAGTATTGTTGTCTTTTACTGCATATGATAATTCATACTCAGAAAGTAGAACTGAAATGACATTCATTACAAGATGATTAGTTAAAACATTTCAAATACACCTGCAGAATATTTTTTCTAGTCATGATTTCACCATTGAGGATTTCTTAAAAAAAAGTGTGTAAAAATCTCGTCTCGTCTCGTCTCGTGAGATACCGGTCTCGCCACACCCCTAATTAATATTAAACCACTGTACTCACATGAACCGATTTAAATATGTTTTTAGTACCTTTATGGCTCTTGAGAGAGGAAGTGTCATTGCTTGCTATGGAGGCCTCACTGAGGTCTTACGTGTGTGGAATGGCATGAGGG
This sequence comes from Chanodichthys erythropterus, assembly GCF_024489055.1. Classification (NCBI taxonomy): domain Eukaryota; kingdom Metazoa; phylum Chordata; class Actinopteri; order Cypriniformes; family Xenocyprididae; genus Chanodichthys; species Chanodichthys erythropterus. The sequence goes on from NC_090227.1 coordinate 22,709,911, forward strand.
TGAGTAATAAATGACAAAATTTTCATTTTTGGGTGAACTAACCCTTTAAGCATAACATGGTCAGGTCAGAGTGTCTGAATAATTTTTGGTTCCAAATGATCAATTTCCGTATTCATACAGTAGTCCACTGTATGAATAATTTATGGGTATAATATGTCACAGTTTACTTTATTTTCACTTACATAAATGAACTCTAATGTCCTGCACCCACTAGTAAAAGTATATCAAAAATATCAAAAATGTCTGAATAATTTTTGGTTTGACTGTATATTAACAATTATGTGAAAATAGGAGTGTTGTGGTGCTCACCTTCACTGTTGGAGCTGGACAGTCGTCGACGGTGAGGAAGAGAGGGGTGTTTCTGATCGGACGCCTTCCGTGATCCCTCAGACTCTGATGTCTCATAGTAGTTGACCTGAGAGTTCTGACTCCGCCGTGGACGCCTTCTATTGACGTCCATGTCACTGTCGCTGAACTCATTTGAGCATTCTGTTTCTGCCAGATAAAGACAGAAGGAAAAACTGTAAGTAAAAAACATAATTCGACGGGACTCTCTACAAAAACCTAGTGAACCACCTACCTAGACAGCCTACCTCCGAAAACAGAAGCAGCAAAAAATTGTAAATACTTTACACAGAGTTGCTGGCTGTGAAGAACATTTCAAAATGAGGTTTAATTAAGTTAATTAAGGATTCTGCTTTGGGAGATACAGTAGCTGCACATGTGGAGCTTTAAAACAGCTTTGAAATGGAGTAAAGAAGTTATTCTTTTAAGTAGATTAGATACGAAAACTCATACAGACCCATTTCCTCTTCTTCTTCCTCCTCTTCTTCCTCAGAGTCTAACAGGTCCTCCTCTGAGGAGCCTCTTCGTCGAGCGGGAGGTCTGCGTTTGCTCCTCCTGTTTCTCTGGGTGTGTGTGGTTCTTCCTGTTCTCCTGGAAGCTGGTTGATTCTCAGCGTCACTGTCACCACTGCACCATTCACTCCCCGCATCACCATCAGACGCACCATCTCCCGAAACCACGAAATCCTCCTCTTCCAAGCTAGCATTACAAAAACATATATTAATGCTGCTTCTGACCCAATTTTATGTGGAAATCTATAGCATGAAAATCTATATAAATGCTGATCTTTTCATTTTTAGTATTCCTCAATAAATACTGGAAAAAATGCATCACAGTTTCCACAAAAATATTAAGCAGCAAAACTGTTTTCAACACTGATATTGATAAGAAATAGGAAAATATAATGTTTTAAAGGTGCCCTTGAATTTACCTTGTCATAGTTAAATAACAAGAGTTCAGTACATGGAAATGACATACAGTGAGTCTCAAACTCCATTGTTTCCTCCTTCTTATATAAATCTCATTTGTTTAAAAGACCTCCAAAGAACAGGCGAATCTCAACATAACACTGACTGTTGCGTAACAGTCAGGATCATTAATATGTACGCCCCCAATATTTGCATATGCCAGCCCATGTTCCCAACATTTTGAAAGGCATTAGACAAGGGCAGTAACGTCTGGATCTGTGCACAGCCGAATCATCTGACTAGGTAAGCAAGCAAGAACAATAGCGAAAAATGGCAGATGGAGCAATAATAACTGACATGATCCATGATAACATGATATTTTTAGTGATATTTGTAAATTGTCTTTCAAAATGTTTCGTTAGCATGTTGCTAATGTACTGTTAAATGTGGTTAAAGTTACCATCGTTTCTTACTGTATTCACGGAGACAAGACTGTCATTATTTTCATTATTAAACACTTGCAGTCTGTAGAATTCATAAACACAACTTCATTCTTTATAAATCTCTCCAACATTGTGTAATGTTAGCTGTTAGCCACAGAGCACAGCCTCAAATTCATTTAGAATCAAATGTAAACATCAAAATAAACACTGTACTTACGCGATTAGACATGCTGCATGACGAACACTTTGTAAAGATCCATTTTGAGGGTTATATTAGCTGTTTGAACTTTTTTTATGTTGTTTAAGGCACACACCCTGAATCGGCTCATTTATAATGATGCCCCAAAATAAGCAGTTAAAAAAAAAAAAAAAGTTCTAGGGCACCTTTAATTCTTTTGATTTTGGGGTAAAATATGACCAGGACAAGTTCTTGACTGTTTTTGAGACATCCACCCACTTGAAAAGCATATTGTTTATTTTGGAACTAGATCCATTATATTTTGAAGAACTGGTATAAAATCCACCTGATTTGAACCCGAAAAGCCCAGATTTGAACCCCCAGTATTCTTAATATTCTCATATTTTACACACACCTGTCACTAATCTGAAACTCGTCCTCGCTCTCCTCCTCGTCCACCGTACTGTCACTGTCCAGGTCATTGAGTCGCCGGCGTTTCCTCTTACGCGGCGCCAGAGGTTTCACAAGCCGCCGACTCTCTCGGCTCACTGTGTTCCGCTGCTGACTCGTAACGGTCGCCACAGGTTTACCGTGACCAGCGCCTGCAAGACACACCACCCATGAATTCAATATGCAAAGACACATATTATAAAGCAAAAAACAGTATCTCATATGTCCAACCTCCTCCTTCTGAATCTTGAAGGTCTTCCTCTATTGCTTCATCAATGGCTTCATCAAAGTCATCGAATCTGGTTGTTAGTAATAAGAAAAATCAAGAATTAGTCAGACTTATATCTTCTTATAGAGTCTATTTCTACAAAAAATATGGTAACACTTTACAATAAGGTGTCATTAGTTAACGTTAGTTAATTCATTAGTTAAGCATTAGCAATGAGCAATGCATTTGTTACAGATTTCTTAATCTTTGTTAAAGTTTGTTCATAAAAATACAACTATTCATTGTTCATGTTAGCTCAAGTCCATTAAATAATATTAACAGATACAACTTTTGATATTAATAATGTATTAGTAAATGTTCAAATTAACATTAAAGGGGTCCTATTATGCTTTTTTACATGTTCAACTTTCTTTAGTGTGTAATGTTGCTGTTTGAGCTTGAAAAAGGTCTGCAAAGATACAAAGCACAAAGTCACTCTAAAGGGAATTATTCTCTATATAAGTGCGCACTGTTTCTGAACTCCCTGAAACGCCTCGATTGTAGCCTTGAGCTTCCTTCCGGGAACAAACATGTCACAATATTCCTCGTTTAAATAATTCCCACCCAACACATGCAAAATAAAGGGGCGAGGCCTGGTTGAGTTGAGTTAGTAGTGTGTTGAAACTCGCAGTTATAGTAAGGGGCGTAACATTTCCCAAACACTCTCAAAGTGGTTGACCAATCACAACATACTGGTCCAGCCGACCAATCAGAGCCTACTGCACTTTTCTGAAGGAGGGGCTTCATAGAGACAGGAACTAAACAGAGCGTTACTGACAGACCGGGAAGAGAGGTGCTGCAACAATGTCAAACATGTGAGAAAAAAAAAGTACTTTTTGAACATTCAATCATGAAAACCTATTCTAGTAGACCCCAAAAAACAAAATCAAAACTCTGAAAAACAACATAGGACATAATAGGTCCCCTTCAACTATATTTAATACATGCTTTAGAATGATTTTTCATTGTTAGTTCATGTTAACTAATGCAGTTCACTAATGTTAACAAATGGAAACTTATTCTAAAGTGCTACCAGAAATATTGATTACCTATAACTGATGGATTTCCTCGTCCTAGTCGATCGCCTCCCCAGATTCTTACTTTTCTTGGCATCTTTTTTCTTCTCTGTCATGGCATCTTCTTCATCACCATCCTGCCATGATGAAGAAGTGCAAATTTAAAACCAAATAAAGCTGATTAAGGCATTTTAAATCTCATCTTATTGACTGATTTGTATAATTTAATTATCTTAAACATAATATAGGTTGCATACTCACTGGATTAGGTATAATGTTCTCCACGCTGATACCCACATACACTAACCGCTCACGTCTGAGAGAGAAAAAAACAAGAAACAAATCTCAAAATCACATGAGGCTATTCATCATCCGTGATGATTCATGGGAATGATGATGAGCAAGTGAGACCATTTATGGAATCTGTGCATGTGTGTGTGTGGATCTACACCTTCGTTCAGCTCTCTCTTTCTTCTTCAATGCAGTGTCCAGATTCTGAAGCTGTTCTTCCAGCCTCTCACAGAGAAGCTTCTGTACATGACAAGAATATATACTTCAGTAATACAGCTCACATACACACACAAGGCATTAACACTGGGATTTAAGCCCTTACATGCTGGCAGGGAGGGCAGAACCATTCTCCATCAGGAATGATCATTAGAGGAGGTCTCAGACAGGCCGTGTGATATCCACTGTCACACATGTCACAAAGAAGGATCTAGGACAAAAATACACAAGAGAGAAAACAGATGAAATGATGTTCTATTTCAATAGTAAATAAATAAAGTATGTTTCTTCTACTCTTTCGCCATTTGATAGACATTTCCATCATCAAGAACACTTTATATTGTTTTATACTGTTTTTATTTAGCAATGCTGTCTAAACGTACTGTATGTGTTGGAATTGAACAAAACATTTTACCCCAAACACGTTCTGTACTATGTGTCTTGTTTTTATTTTTTGTAACTTTTGTCCGCCAGACAATAAAACAGGTTTGTATCTTCCTTGGATGGAAACGTGCAGATTAATATGCGGTAATATTATAATAAAAGATCCACTTACTACATCACAAGGGGAGTGAAATCTGAGCGGCTAATTTTTACACATGCTTGCAGAAAAAGGCTTGCCAAAACAAAGTTACTGGGTTATACTTTTTCACGATTTCTGGGTTGGTAGATTCACCGGGGAGACGATTATAGCACATAAACATGGAAAAAGTCAGATTTTCATATGTCCCCTATAAAGCACACTATATTGCCAAAAGTTTTGAGACGCCTGCCTTTACGTGCACATGAACTTTAATGACATCCCATTCTTAATCCGTAGGGTTTAATATGGAGTTGGCCCACCCTTTGCAGCTATTACAGCCTCAACTCTTCTGGGAAGGCTTTCCACAAGTTTTAGGAGTGTGTTTATGGGAATTTTTGACCATTCTTCTAGAAGCGCATTTGTGAGGTCAGGCAGTGATGTTGGATGAGAAGGCCTGCCAACATGTGATGTTGTGATGCAGTGATGTTGGGGAGAAGGCTCACAGTCTCCGCTCTAATTCATCCCAAAGGTGTTCTGTCGGGTTGAGCTCAGGACTCTGTGCAGGCAGGTCAAGTTCCTCCACACCAAACTCACTCATCTATGTCTTTATGGACATTTCTTTGTGCACTGGTGTGCAGTCATGTTGGAACATGGAACTGTTCCCACAAAGTTGGGAGCATGAAATTGTCCAAAATGTATGCTGAAGCATTAAGAATTCCTTTCACTAGAATTAAGGGGCCAAGCCCAGCCCCTGAAAAACAACCCCACACCATAATCCCTCCCTCCACCAAACTTTACACTTGGCACAATGCAGTTGGGCACGTACCGTTCTCCTGGCAACCGCCAAACCCAAACTCGTCCATCAGATTGCCAGACAGAGAAGCAACAGAGATTCGTCACTCCATAGAACACGTCTCCACATCTCTAGAGTTCAGTGGCGGCGTGCTGTACACCATTGCATCCGATGCTTTGCATTGCCCTTGGTGATGTAAGACATGGATGCAGCTGCTCGGCCATGGAAACCCATTCCATGAAGCTCTCTACGCACTGTTCTTGAGCTAATCTGAAGGCCACATGAAGTTTGGAGGCCTGTAGCTATTGACTCTGCAGAAAGTTGGTAACCTCTGTGCACTGTGCACCTCAGCATGCGCTGACTCCGCTCTGTGATTTTTCGTGGCCTACCACTTCATGGTTGAGTTGCTGTTATTCCAATTGCTTCCACTTTGTTATAATACCACTAACAGTTGACCGTGGAATATTTAGCAGTGAGGAAATTTCACAAATGGACTTGTTGCACAGGTGGCAACCTATCAAGGTACCATGCACGGTACCAGAGCAACCCATTCTTTCACAAATGTTTGTAGAAGCAGTCTGCATGCCTAGGTGCTTGAATTTATACACCTGTGGCCATGGAAGTGATTGAAACACCTGAATTTAATGATTTGGAGAGGTGTCCCAATACTTTTGGCAATATAGTGTATCTCATCTAATCTGATCATTAATTTAATTGCAGCATTGTAAACAAATTTACGAAAATGATTTTTAATAGTTTTAGTTAACAATAACAACACTTAGTGACTTGCACTGAAGAGAAGCACCCATTCTCTTATAACTTGTATTAGTAGGTAAACAGCTAGTTCTATCAACACCTGTGATAGAAATATTTTATGTCAACATGAAATCAGGTCAAAGACCAGTCATATGATTAGCTTAGATCATTACAAACCAATCACCAGAACAAATCACAGTGATGAAGACATTGATTTTTACTCAACTGTAAGACTTAAATGTGCATGTATCTTTCTATTAAGAGATACTCACTCTTCTTGTGACGAGTGACCTCCCGGCCATAAATAAAACTTAATTTCTGCAAAGAGCAACTTGGAAGTCGTGTCAGGTATATACTGCGCAGCTAAGGAATAGAAGTACTAAAGATTCTACGCTCAAAAAACCACAGCAGAGACAGTGATAGTGTTGGAAGACTATAGAGTCGCCCTCGGGGTGAGGCTGTAATACTCGGAGTTAGTATTAATGATCCTGTGTCGGACCAGCGTACACCTGAGAAGGACGGTGAGAGTGTATAGATGCTAAAGACCTGTTTGCTTATGTGTGATTGAGGTAGTGATAGTAGCTTCTTGACGGGACGCCATCACCTTACCTTGGGAAGGGAATTACCTCAGAGTGTTGGAAATGTATTAGAAGTATTCGAGAAGGGAATTACCTCGAGATACTGTAGTATTATATTGTATTATATTTGGGACGGGAATTACCTCAAAAGGTATATATATATTATATAGACAACTGGAGGTTGTTTGAATTGTCAGTGGTGAAGTCAGATTAGTATTGGGAATTTCCACGACACACCCAAGCAACCCCATAGCAACATGCTAAAAACCACTCAGAGCAGCTCGTCAACCACACAGAAACACTCTAGTACTGAGGTTTACACAAGCAAGCACCACTCCTGCTGTTGTCATTAGTTACTGTGGCTGTACACTGTTCATTGAGTCAAATTTTCCAATTGGGACATCAATTCTGAAGTAGTAGTCTGAATTGATAAAAGATAACTCACTAGTTCTGGGTGGTTGGCGAGCCCACAGTGTTTACAAGCATCTTCAGGTAGAATCTCGTTGGATTGGTCTGATTCAGACCCACTCTTGTGGTCTTTTCTCTCTGATTTGGTGTCTTCATTGCTTGCAGCTTTGTCATCGGCTACTTCCTCCTCCCGATCCGGAGCTCCTTTGGATTTGCAATTTTTCGTACGAATTTTTGACCAACGAGTACGCCTGTGTCGCCGTTTGGCCTAAAAGAGAGAGAGAGAGAAAAAAAACATTTGCATAAATAAAAGCTTTCTGTGAAATTCATTGAACTGTATATAAAAAGTTTTCAGGTTACCTTCAGAGACTTAGGCTGTCCTTCCATGTCCACTTTTTTGTCCATCTCCTTGGGATGCACTTTCACCTCTTCATCTACTATGCATTCCTCTTCATCCTGTGCTACTGAGGAGGCCTTGAGTTTTCCATCTTGTTTCCCATCCCGACTGCTATCTGCCACTTTGGGGCTGGGCTTGCAGATTCTGGCAGATCTCCGTAGGGATCTCCGATTGCTGGTTTCCGACTCCTCAATGTCCTTGTGCTGGAGTTCAGGTGTTCGTCTATGAAGTGGGATCTTAATCTTTAGACGAATCCCTTCCTTCTGAAGCTCCGATGACACCTCTTCATTATCATTGTGTCCAATTTTTTCACTGTCTCCCGCATCCTTCACCAAAACCTCACCAATGCTGGATAAGAGCTCAGTGTTTTGTGCATCTTCTTTTGCTTGGAGCTTGGATTTGGCCTTTTGTGACCTTCTCTTTCTTGGGCTTTTCAGACTTTTGTCTTTGCGGTCATCCTCAACATCAGTTTTTTCTTTGGCTGACAAAGCTGCTATCTTTCTGTTTTTTAGTTCGGCAACATCTTCTTCATTGTCAATTCTGTCAACCTTTTCCTCAACTGAAGTGGTTTGCATCTCTTCAATCATTGGAGATTCCTCAACCAGGTTTGATGCTTTTGCTGCCACATCTGGGTTCTTATCACAAACATCTTTTGACACCAGATCCTCAGGGATACTGCATGGATGAGGACCATTGTCTGCATTAACCATGGATTTCCCAACAAGTACAGACTGTCTTGCGCTATCCGCGCCTCCAACTTCAGTCTTCAAGACATTCCCATTCCCATGATGACCATTTGAAGAATTATCGTTTTCATGCAAAGGCTTCTTTCTCTCAATGGGACCTTTGATAACTCCAACACCTACGTATTGTTCTCGTATTGCATTTTGGCAAAGATCAACAGGTGAATGCTTCCCAATAAGCTTTTGTGGGACAGCGATGATGGCCGATGGTCCTTTCTCCCCATCAGTTGGGTATTCTCTTTTGATTTGCTGCTCCTTCAATGGCAAGACGGCAGGATTGCGAACGATTATACCTCCTGTGCTGATGCTGCCATTGCTGTTAAGGTTGTTGTTGTTGTGATTGACGTTGCTGTAGTGATTGCTGACATCAAATCCTCCACTCCTTTTCAACTCCCTCTTCTTCAGCGGTATTTTAGCCTGTTGGTCGCTCTTTATAGTTCTAGACACATTCTCAAACATCACCTCTTTCTTGTCATCGTGCATCTCTGATTTCTTCGCCGGCTCGTGTTTGATGGCAACAGGGGGCATGACGACGGAAATGGCATTCCATGGTTTGGGACAATCTTTTGGTTCTTCTTTGACAAGAGTTTTGATTGTACTAACCCTGTTGTCGATGACCACTTTAGGTATGGAAATTACAGCAACTTTCTCCGGTTGCTCTGGTTTACCAGGATCCATTGATGTTTCTTTTTTAATCTCTTTAGTGAGTTTTATTAACTCACTTTTATTGGAATTGAAGTCCCCTTGCCCTGATTCATGGTTTTTCAAGTCCTCAGACTCATCTTGAATACAAAATACAGAACTACATGAGTTCAACAGTTTAGTTCTGGCCTCTAGCAAAATTAGTAGGAGCAGGAGTATGGCTGTAACCACACATTTAGGATTAAAGGGATAGTTCACAAAAAAAAAAATGAAAATTATCCAATGATTTTCTCACCCTCAAGCCATCCTAGGTGTATATGACTATCTTCTTTCAGACGAACACAATCGAAGTTATATTAAAAAATATCCTGACTCTTCCAAGCTTTATAATGGCCTATTTGTTTTAACCACGAGAGGCGTTCAAACTTACGTTACTCCTTCATCCTGTGTCATACATCGCACCAGGGATTACTCATTTGGCTCAAGTCGGCTTGCGCAGTATGTGTACGGTGTGTACTTTAGTTAATAAAGTTTTAAATATGGATATTTTTCTTACAAAAACCCATCACTTCACTTCAGAAGGCCTTTATTACCCCCTGGAGCCATGTGGATATCTTTTATGATGGATGGATGCACTTTTTTGGACTTCAAAATAAGGAGCGCCATTCACTACCATTATAAAGCTGGGAAGATTCAAGATATTTTTCAATATAACTCCGATTGTGTTTGTCTGAAAGAAGATATACGTATACACCTAAGATGGCTTGAGCGTGAGTAAATCATGGGATAATTTTCATTTTTGGGTAAACTAATCCTTTAAGAATCGGCCATTGAAAACCCACAGTATTTGACCATTAGTGTGGATGTTGTGGGAGACTTGTTCCTCTCAATGTCTGTGGTGCTTACAGCCCTAAATGGGAAATGTTAATTTACAAAGAGTTTTACCTTTAACACCTTCTGCCTCCATATTTGGGCTGGTGGGACAGTCTTGCTTCTCTTGGTCAGTCACGGCTGGTTCAATCTTGGCTTTAAGCTTTTCTAGTGTGTCTGCAAGATCATTCCTAGTCCTGTTTTAAGTAAAAATGCATTTCTTATTCATTGACAAACTTCATCAAAGGAGGTACAACTCTTATACTTCTAGAAAAAAAATGTGTTCTTGTAGGTTGTATACTAGTACAACATTGTTTTGATTCTGAGGGAACACATAATGTTAAAATGTAGACCTTGACCCCTGGTTTCAAAGACAAGGCTTAAGCTGGTCCTAGACTAAAATGCATGTTCAAGCTGTTTTAACTGAAAGCAACTTGAACTGACATATCTTAAAACATTTCAGTGCCATTGTTTTGTCTCAAGATGCACGCCAGTAATGTTTTTTTCTAGTGTATGTTTATAAAAGATACTTAAATATCCTAACTGAACTAAGGCCTAATCCTGGCTTAGACTAAGCCCTGTCTGTGAAACCAGGCCTGAATGTGCTCTAAGATTTAATGTTCACATAAATTGAAACTTGATGTGTAAATCATCATCATGTCCATCATTCCCTCATCAGTTTGATAAACCAAACTTTGTGGTCTTCTCATCACAATTTACTCACCTCGCAATGCATTTCCAGGAGGATCCATCCAAATCATCCTGTTCCTCAGAATAAACACGTATATTCTGATCTTGATCTGAATGGAACCAGTACAGAAGACCTTCCTTGTCTCTACCGATGGGCTGTAGACGCATCTTGTCTGGGTCTTCCTCGTTGATTAATGTCTTAAACTTGAGATTGTCATCAAACTGGCACTCACACAAGTACTGTTAATGAAATAAAGAATAAAGGTGAATCTCACACACACACGCACACAAAAACATCCAGGGCACACTTTACCCCAAAATAAATAAATTATTTTTCTTATTCATTTTGATTTTTGGGGTGAAATATGACACAGACATGTTCTTGACACATTTCATTAGAAGCAATACAACTTCATAAAGTTATATCTCCATCAAAACAAGTCAAACTCTATTATTGATGTATATTGTCAACTTTTATAAAACTGACCTTTAAAATGCCAGTCTTACACTCAACTGTCATTTCTAAGTAGCTTTTTCTCTCCATTTCCCATGCCCAGGTGCTGTTAAATTCCTGGCACACCTGCATAAAAAGGATTTCAACAAACAGATCGATTTGCGTGGATTTACATTTTCATTGCATATGATTTAAAACTAAAATACTCACCTTTACAAGATACTTCTCCCATCTGTCTGGTGTGACTGTTTTGCCAATCTTCCGCAGTAGTTTGACATGGAGCTCAATCAATGGCAGAGGAACTAAATTGTACAAAAAGTGTGATTAAGTATTATTTATCATATAAAACTTGACAACTTGCTAACTTAAAATAAATATTATTAACAGTTTTCCTGTCCTTTGCATTTTTCTTTGTTTGCTCATTGCTGTATACCCTTTATTTATTATTTAAAATAAATGCATTAAAAACACATCTCTCTCGTTACTATATCATCGAATTGATCCAATCAGCTATCAGCAAAGTTCACGAAAACCAGTAATTCTGCAGTGACGTTTACAAACGCTATTCTCCTAATGACAACATTAATGTCGTGGAGCTCACATTCAGCTATTGTTATAGGAAACCTACGCGTACACAATTAATACAGTATTTAAAGTGGCCTGGGCGTAAACAAAACTGTGCAGCGATTCCATTACTATTACAGTTATTATTATTGTAGCATAGGAAGTTTGACAGCGGCCTGCGCATGTGCAGTGTGCGGGAACCGTCCCATCGGTGTTTATAATCTGAATGTAAATGTATATCAGGCCAATTTATCGCACGATACTGAAGTGTTTCTCTATTTAACTGTCACCAACAGCATGATAGCACCCTTAGCAGTGCGTATAGCCTTTCCGACGGCAATCATATTCTGAGGCTAATCTTTAAATGTGATTTTTCCACTGGTAAAGGGTGGAAAAGCCACACATGACCGCTTTAAACACTTCGCCACAGTCCATCTGAAAAGCATTAGGGACATGATTTCCGTCCAAACAAAGACTATGAGATACAACAAGCCAAACTTTAAGTGATCAAACCCCTGATGGGCAGAGATGAGGAGCCAGTCCAAATAAACACAAACCCAGCCTCTCCCACAGCTCACCCGCTGATGTATCTTGTAAGTATCGCTCCAGCTGAGGGAACGTCAGCTCGGGCAGATCCAGAACAGACCCGTAGCGCTCCAAAAAAGAGCAGACCACCGCAAAACCTGGACTGAGCGCTGGAGGAAGAGCTGCTGTGGTGCCCGGAGCAGCCATCTTTCCTGGAGATGACGAGCTATGCTCTGCTTAGACCCAAAACTGCCCACAATACACCGCGACACCCACCCGGAGCATCATCCAGAGGGGCATCTAGTGTGTGTGTGTGTGTGTGTGTGTGTGAGTGGACCACCACAACATCATCGTCATCATCTTCATCACAATAACACATAAAAGTGTTATTGTGATGAAGATGACGCCACACTTTTTTCCCCCCAATTACACTTTACTAATGGAAAGAGTGTCGTGTTTGTGTTTATTCATGAATAGTTAAATACATGCATTATACTATTTAAATGTAAATGAGGAAAAATAAATAAAATAGAACAAAAAATCATATTAATTAATTCTGATAATATGAGTGCTGTTTAACATGTCACACTTGTTTCACTGACACTTCTCTATTTATAAACTGTCTTGCTTGTGTCTACGTTAACTGTTCATTTGAATAAATATATAAATACATTAAATTTAAATGTAAATAAAATAGAACAATTATATTTATTCACTCTGACATAATATGATACGCTTATTTTATTCATTCTTTCAAATTAATTAATTTCCTATATTATTTAATTCATATAATATTAATTACTATATAATATTATCCGATTCATCCAACCCTAGTGGCAGCAGAGAGGATGTGGACCATGCCGTTGACTGACTCCAGCTTTTGGTACGTCACTGAACGGCAGCCAATCAGCGTTGACGGCTGAAGCGTACGCCAGTGACGTACGTGGTGGGTGTGTCCGGCCGTCACATGAAGAGAAACACAACACAAGCAAGATTGAGTTGCAGGCCGAGGCAAGATTATATAATATAAATCAAAAATACATTTATAGTGCATGAGTTGTAAGTGTATTTAAAGATGTTTTTGTAATAAAATATTTAGTTGCATGAATAAAAACCTCGTTTTAAATCAGAGAATGATTTAAAGAAGATTTTGTTATATGTAAGTACAAGTTGTGTAGGTTTATCATTTATAAATTGTATTTTAAGTTATTTAAATGTTTAAAAAGCATTTAGGGTTGATTGGAGCGACATCACGTACAACGATTGTGTCAGATGGTAATATTTTGGTACTGAAAGATTAACATATTGATGTACCAATGTTTTTAATTGGCACTTGAAGTAATTAGCATGGTACTTATCCAAAAAACATGGTGGTACAAAAGTAATATAGTATAATGTAATGTAAAAAGTCAAGAAAAAGACTTAACGAATAAATGCACTTGATTTGTCTTCCATTCCGTTGCAGGAAAGCTGATCATGTCTTCTCCAGAGATTGCTTCCTTATCCTGGGGCCACATGAAGGTCAAAGGTTGCTCCGCATCCTATAAAGACTGTAAAGTGTGGCCGGGTGGCAGCCGTGCCTGGGACTGGTGTGAAACCGGCACAGATGTAAGATGAACACACCAGATCACACTGTAAAATCATCCTCATCTTATTACATTATCTTCTTATAATTAGATATTTTCATAAAAATGACAATGTATGCATTGTAAAATCTGATTTAGTATTCATTGCACTTTATAATATATACACTTACTTTTATGCATTAGATGCTTTTATCCAAAGCAACTTGCAGTGCATTCTATTGCATTGGAAACTATGTAAAGACCTAAACATTAAAGGATTAGTCTACTTTAAAAAAAAAACTTTTCCTGATAATTTACTCCCATGTCATCCAGGATGTTCATGTCTTTCTTTCGTCAGTCGAAAAGAAATTAAGGTTTTTGATGAAAACATTCCAGGATTATTCTCCTTATAGTGGACTTCAATGGACCCCAAACGGTTGAAAGTCAAAATGACAGTTTCAGTGCAGCTACAAAGGGCTTTAAACGATACCAGACGAGGAATAAGGATCTTATCTAGTGAAACGATCGTCATTTTCAAAAAAAATACAACTGTATTTACTAATGGGAACGTACTTCCCATTTCCACTTACGCTGTATGTCCTACACCTTTCGAATTCTACTTACGGAACGAACGCAGCGGCAGTTTTGTTTTTTTCCGCAAGTGGAAATTTCTTTTCGACTGATGAAAGAAAGACATGAACATCTTGGATGACATGGGGATGAGTAAATTATCAGGAAAAGTTTATTTAAAAGTGGATAAATCCTTTAATATGGTCTTGTAGTTCAACCGGTTTGCTTAAAATGTTATTTATTAGAGATCTGCCTAAATTAAGTGAATCTATGCTCCTGCCAGCATTATCCAGGTGTCCAGCCAGCTGACCTGGATGAGATCCTGAGGAAAGGGGTGCAGACGCTGGTCATAGGAAGAGGGATGAGTGAAGCTCTACAGGTAGCATTGTGAATTGGTGATCAGCGCTGTCCATCATCTGAATATTTCAATCCTTAAATAACCTAATCTGTTTGTTTCAGGTGCCTCCCTCCACCTTAGATTATGTGAAGAATCAGGGTGTAGACGTCAGGGTGTTCCAGACCGAGCAGGCTGTTAAAGAATATAACGCTCTGGCAGGACAGGGAGCTAAAGTGGGTGGGGTTTTCCACTCCACCTGCTGATGACATCATTTACACAACCAGCTAATTAATTTAATGATGTGTTAAAAGTGCCTTACACTTCAAATTAACATTGTCGTCTTACAAGATACTTAATTTGTACTCTGGGGTGTTGGCGGAAATTGTTTTCTTTCCTTTAATGAAAATGTTTTTTGCTTTATAATCATTAATCGACTGTTCTTTGGATGTAGGCTGTGAAAATACCCCATTATCACACACACCAGTGATACAAATGAACAAAAACGATTTATTCAAGATAAAGCATAATTGTGAAAACATTTGATTTTGTGTTGGCTGTTAATTTCTCTCTCTCTCACACACACACACACACACACACACAAACACACACACACACACACACACACACACACACACACACACACACACACACACACACACACATATATATAGCCTGGATTCCTCTGTACACAGGTCAGCGACGAGCTGGTTTGGGCATAATGAATACTTTAACAGGTTTGCTGAGGTGGATTGTGCCCTCAATCGAGCTCTCGCTGGTGGGGAGACCGTCCATACTCTCGTTCCATGCAGGTTTAGAGACAGATAGTTTACAGCTGCTGGTGCTGTAGGCCAGAAGCAACCGCACTTCAATCTGACAGGGTTCTGAGAGTAAAAACACATAAACATGACATGTACTTCAGATTACATTCTACTTGACACTGTGAATGTACTCTTAAAAAAGACTGGGACAATAACATAATGATATATATATATATATATATATATATATATATATATATATATATATATATATATATACACACATTAAAGTACTACGGTATTTACATGGTACTCCAAGGTACTTTTGTTAGTGTAGTATACCAAAACACTTTAGTTGTAAATAATGTCTTCCTGCAATTCGTTAGTCAGCATTAAACATTATTTGCAAACAGTTTTACTTCAGTAATCCTAAGAATGTCCGTGCAAAACACAATATTTAGAATGAAAAAACGTTAGGTTATAAATTACACTTTTTTCTTTTTCTTTGGAATAACATGCACTTATGAGTTGTACTGAATGCATTTCCACACTTATTAACATCAGAAGTATTTTAATTTTTAAAAAAGTTTAATGTACATCTATAACACTATTGAGTTTTATTACATTCGTATTAAATTACAGAAAACTGTAAATGTCTTGAGTTTGTTTTTGGAATAAGGTTTCATGATTGAATTTTCAAAAAACACATTATTTTTCCACATATTTGACAGTTGCAACACCTCACTTCCCAGTCTGTCAGTAAAAACTCTGTTTAATTCTGGTCTCTATGAAGCCCCTCCTTCCAAAAAGCACAACGTGCTCTGATTGGTCTGCTGGACCAGTGTGTTGTGATTGGTCAACCGCTTTGAGCGGGTTAGGGAAATGTCATGCCCCTTACAATAACCATCACCAGGCTTCTCCCCTTTTTTGCATATATCTTTAGCTGGAATTATTTAAATTATACTGTGTTCATTCCCGGAAGAAAACTCCCCTCACCTCAAATGCATAAAAGGAGCCCTTTACAGCTCCTGCATGAGTGTTTCTAATACTAACAGCTGAGGAAGTGACAGAAAATCTGACACCATTTTTTTTTTTTTTTTTTTATCTCTTTTGGAAAGTCATAGAAACTCTATTGTGGAATTTTTCTATGCTATTGTGGCAAATGGGAAGGCAAAAATTATATTTGCTGTAGTTTCCATTCACAACTATTGACGCTATATAACTAAATTATTCCTTCTGCTTCTGAGAACCTCGGAAATATAAAAAAAGGTCCATAGACCAGGAAAATGTATGAATAAATGGTGTCAGTTTTGATTTGTTCCAAAGCAGAAATGCATTTCGCCTCAACTGAGGTGCTCAGTATTCTTCTGGTCATACAGACACAGATATAAAATAACTCGAGCAATACGCTGCCTTGTTGGACTAGATGCAGTTCTATTTATATCTGTGGAACCGTGAAGGGTTCATGCTGTTAGCTACCAGCAGAGAAGGATTTGTCTTGGTGTATGCAACATTATGTTATGCAACAAGGACAGGACACAAAGAATAGTTTCTGCATAATGATGCTTGACCAAAAATACACAACTGATGCCTTGATGTGCATGTGTCTGTTACTATCAGCAGAAAAAGACACATTTCAGAAAGGATACGTACCTGTCCAGGCAGAATGAGAGAGATAAACCTGTGTGATCAGTCGCACACGTCCGGGTCCTGGGGTCCTGAAATCTCCAGGTTTGGGGTGGATTATGTGAGACTGTCCATCTGGATACAGCACCTGTGGGATGATGAAGAAAAAAGTTGATGATCATTGTAAATTGTACACAAATTGAATTAAACCGATTTAAAGCAATTTGAAATGTTCTATGTAATTTTATGCCCAACACAATGACAGAATATTGACATTTATGCAATTGACTTTTATCCAAAGCGACTCGCAATGCATTCAGGTAAAATTCTTATCAGTTCAGGCATTCCATGGGGATCAAACCCATGACCTTGGCATTGCTTGTGCCATGCGCTACTGTTTGAGCAACAGGAATATGTAAGGTTGGATTTGAATGTATGAATTAATGAATTAGGAATGCACACCTTCCAACCTTGGAAAAATGTTTCGAGTACCAGTGTGACGGAACACGTTTTTTTTTTTTTTTTTACAAATTGTTTTTAACATTTTTGAGAATACAATACACAAAGCACATACACACACCCATCTTTGTTAATCTAATTTTGACTGTTAAAGTTTTTTTAATTTGACAATTAAAAATTTCACACCTGCTCAAAAGCATTTTTTAAATTCATGATTAATATTGCATTGCATAATGTGTGCTTATACAAACTGACAATCACAAGTGAATTGCATTCATATATTTAATATGGACTAAAAAAATGTAGTTTGCAATTTAGTTAAGTCTTTTATACAGGTTTTGTAATGAAAACTAGTCTAAAATTAAGAAACCCTTAGAAAACAGTAAACATTGAGTTTACATGCGATTTGTTTAAAATACTTAATTTATTATTACAATATCCAAATATGATACTAAATCCCAAAGAAAAAAAAGGGTTTCTATTTGTAACGTGCTGTCTTTGAATTAAAAACAAGACAAACATTCGCTGAATAAAAGTTAGCCAATACAAACATATTTATAAAAAACAGTTGACCAATAAGAGCAAAACATATAGAGTATTCAAGAATATCAAGACGTTAGTCCAACATATAACGAGGGGTTGAGTTAACTAAAGCGTCCGTCATTTAACAAATCGATTCGCAGTCTCTTTTTATTGATAGGCTGTACGCATTTGTCAATCATCCCCGCTTGCTATATGGGAAAATGAACCCAGCGCTATGATTGGTCGAACTCTTTCTTTTGCTGGATTTGAGTACTACGCGTGCACAGAGGAGTCACCGGGTTTTTGCGTCGTATAGAGTGACAAATCGTACCAGCGTACTTTGAGGTCACAATGTGTACATGTTGGCAGGTCTGCAAATGATTGAAAAGCTGAAGTCCTTTCAAAAAAATATGAATGTGCATTATGAAAATAGAGTCAATTTTTCTTTCTTTGTTTTTATGTGATTTAACCGAAAAAAATGAGGTTAAAGCATCTAACCTGCACTTTGACTGTTGTCTGTGGGTCTTGTATATGTTCAAGAGTAGCATCTATATCTAACGCCACCACCAGACCAGAGGTGAATCTCAAAGGGTTGTCTGATTCTCCTGTCGGCTCAATAATCGTCGCTGATGCCCTGTGGATCTGACAAACCAAAATAAATAGAAAAAGGGATTATCCAACAAATGTTTGGGAACAAATAATCTATTTTCTATATTTTCTTGAAGCTGTTTGTGCATAAGTGCACCTGCTCAGGTAGTTTGAGATGGATAAATCTGCTTTGCCGCAGTGTGGTCTGAAAGATTTTAACCAGATCAAGAGGTTTGCAGGACGTCAGCCTGGGCATCAACTCTAGGAGTTTCTCCACAAAACTGTCCTGGAAATGAGGCAACTCTGTCATGAAGAGCCTGAGAATGGAAAGACAAGAATATTCAGACATAGATACACATAGATCGAGATTTGATGCATTTATAACGCAGCATCTTTGAGTAAGGGCAAGCTCACACTACTAGACTACCTGAATTGCTGTTGTGCTCACACTACACCGGTGTTTCCCACACTAACAGTGCATATTTTCCAAATCTTCCTAATCAAACACACCTGATTCAACTCATCAGTTCGTTAGTAGAAACTCCAAGACCAGAAATATATGGTTCAGATAAGGGAGACATTCAAAATGTGTACTGTTGGTGTGCCTCCAGGAACAAGGTTGGGAAACACCGCACTACACAACAAGGTTTCTTGTCATCTGTTGTTGTCTTGTCATAGCAGCGTGCATACTACACACGCAACGCTGATGAGTAGGGTTGGGAATTGAAAATTGTTTCCAATATTGGAATCGGATACTTGTAAAATTAAAATTTCGATTCCTCTTATTAAAAGGTGCTACAGAGGATGTTTTGTTTTATACATTTTTGCAAAAGTACTTGAAACTGTCTTTACTAACTGATAAAAGACTATTTATTAGGTGCACTGAAAGGAATAATATTAATATACATCATCTGTGCACGAGGTAGGGCCTTAAAAACATCAGCCAATCGCGTAAACGATTGGCCCTCTGGCTTGTCAATCACTGCCGTGACGTTCCTTGTGAGAGACGAGCGCGGCTGCGCGCTCCAGTAACTTTCCACACTCCACAGGCGCCGCATGCAATGTTTTTGTCTGGAGACAGGAGTAACAACTGCAGATTATGGGTTACCTGCGGTGAGTCTGACATAATGAATCCACTAACAAGACACAGCGAATGCCGGTGGTAAACACTCGTGTTCCAATACTCATGCACAAGTTTTGGGAGGCGTTCCCTCGAAAGGAGGGGGGGGTTGCTCTTACGCATGCACTCATTTAAAAACTCAGTAACAGTCTTTTGTTTCTCAGTCGACGAAAAGATCCTCTTTAGCACCTTTAATTCCTTTGTGTGCATTTTAATATAAAATTTAAACTTATTCAAGCACGTCTTTTTACACTTGAACAGACAAATACATACAAAAATGTCAAAATGTCCTCAAAAACACAGTTGGCTATGTCTTAAGTAAACTTAAACAGTTGACAAAGAAAACGCAGTATAGTGGAACTGTGAAGCTCTTAAAGTGACAGCAGCCTAATATTCCTGCTGCAGTCTCAATAATAATGTTAATCAAAAGCTGCGTTTCCACCGCAGGAACTTTCCCCAGGAACTAAGGACTCTGGGGTGGTACTCTGTGTGTTTCGATCGCAGGGACCAGGGTCTAAATGAAGTTCCGGATAAAAATTTCCCCTTCAGTAAGTCCCTGTTCACGAGGTAGTACTTTTTCAAAGTTCAGGAACTTTCGGGGTTGGGACGTGGGCACTGAACATACTGATTGGTTGAGTTTATGTGCCATTTTGATTGGTTGACTCCACACAGCATTTTATTTCAACCACCATTTTGGTTCAAGTCTGTTGTGGTACATGCAGTAAGAGTTGTTTGCTATTCGAATCAACAATGGAGTTTAAAAAATACGACCAAAAATAAGGTTCAGGCTTTATTAGGCTTATATTGCGGAGGACAAAATCCAGTGGGAAATATAAAGTGATTGCTCGAGAAACGCTCAGATCATATCGCTGCTCATACTTGGCGAGCATCGGTGACCGCAACGAGTATCAATTTGGCCGTGATCCGGGGGGTTTTGACGCAGACCTTGGAAATCTATCTGTGATAGCAAAATCCAGCCAAAAGTCGTGTCGTGTGAGCTTGCCTTAACATGAATTGTTTTTACCTTTGAAATGACTCCACATCCTGCAGGAACTTCTCACAAATGCCAATAACACGATCAACTCTGTAATTCAGAAGAGTAAAGATCATCAGTTTCAAATCTTTAAGATTTTTTTTGCTTTAGAAAGTTTATTAGTAAGTGCTGACCCTCGTTTGGATCGTGCGGTTAGGATGAGCTGTAACGCTTTCGCCTGCAGTCGTACGTTGTGAATAGTAGCAATCTGCTGCGTCTCTAGACCACTGTACAAGAACTCCAGCTTATAGGTCTCGTCCAGGATCTGTCGCACATCACAAATGATAACAATGATACATCAGTAGTCAAATGTTTTGGTGGGATAGATGTGGTTTAAATGAACTTGGGTAGGATGTACCTGTCGAGCGGCTGTTGAAACTTTAGCATTCTGTTTAAGACAGAGCGGAACAGCCATGGTCCATAACTTCTCCTGAAGTGCCTGGGGTTGAAAGAAAAAAATAAAAATTATGGATAAGCCTAACTCTGTTCAATACAGTTGAATAGTACAAAGGTTTGGGGTCGGTAAGATATTTTTCATGATTTTGAAAGAAGTCTCTGATGTTCATCAAAGCTAAAAAATAAAGTAAATTAAAAAAAGTGGTCAAAGTTTGATCAGAAATACTAGAAACTGTAATATAACTTTTGTATTTTTATATATTTTAAAATCAAATTTATTTCTGTGATGCAAAGCTGAATTTTCAGCATCATTACTCTAAACTGTCACATGATCATTCAGAAATCATTCTAATATGCTGATTTGCTGCTCAAGATGTGCTGCTTCATATTTTTGTGGAAACTGTGATACATTTTTTCAGGATTCTTTGATGAATAGAAAGTTTAAAAGCACAGCATTTATCTGAAATAGAAAACTTAATTATAAATGTCTTTACTGTAATTTCTGATCAATTTAATGCATCCTTGTTGAATAAAAGTATTAGCGCAGTATATTTGTATTCACCTTGGTAAGCAGTAGTTGGCAGCGCAGATATGTGGCACAGAAATCTGCAGAACCGGCCAACTCAGTCTGCAGCTCCCCCAACCGCTGCAGATCTCTGCATGTGACAAATAAAAATCATCTTTACAAACACCTTATTGAGAGGCCTGAAAATAATCTAGGTGTAGTTTATTTAAGGTTTGAACCTGATGGTAAACTCCAGGAGATCTTGAGCACCAGGTGTTTCCAGGTTCTGAAGGGCGCTGACCCGAATTAGACTGTCCTGAAGGAAGTTCTGTGCTGAATCCAGACTGCCTGAACCCACACCAGATGCCTCCAGACCTGAACTAGCAGTCTGCTTTCTGCCTGGCAACTGAGAGAGAAAACATACACAAAAGATATGGAAGATAAATAAAGAAATGAATGAATCATACATTGATAAAACAAGTATTTAATGAGTCTCACAGGGCTTTATTTATTACAGCACTAAAATAGCCTACACAAAGGTTTGGGGTCAATAAGATTTTTTTTAATATTTAAAGTCTCATATGCTCATCGGGGCTGCATTTATTTGATCAAAAATACAGCAATATTGTGAAATATTAACAATTTAAAAATAACTCTTGTATGTTCTCATTGTTCCTGTGATGGCAAAGCTGAATTTTCAACATCATTACTCCAGTCTTCAGTGTCACATGATCCTTCAGAAATCATTCTAATATGCTGATTTGATACTCAAGACATTTATTAATGTTATTATTAGTGTTTAAAACAGTTGTGCTGCTTCATATTTTTGTGGAAACCATGATACTTTTTTATTTTATTCTTTGATAGATAGTTCAAAAGAACAGCATTTATTTCAGACGGAAATCTTTTGTATCATTAATGTCTTTACTGTCAATTTTGATCAACTTCTTTAAAAAAAAAAAAAAAATCATACTGACCTCAAACTTCTAAACGATAGTGTATATTATATTTAAATAGAATAAAAGGCTGCAAGTAGGTTTCTCACTCTGAGGTGTGGAACCAGGTGGGACAAGCTGTCACGCAGGTAGGCGTAGTGCCGGAACGTGTGATCTGAGAATAGAGCTGGCATGGTGGGACAGGATTTGGCTGCGTTGAAGACCAGAACTAAAACAGCAATGTCTGAACACAATCAGGTCAGGAAAATAAGCATTTGAACAGACACATCTCTGAACACACAGCCAGCAGAAATTATGAAAATCACAGAAAACTGTGAACAGCAAATAAACACATGAAATCAGATGTTTGGAAATGTGTTTAAGCCTGAATATTCATATTCAGATTCATTTCTGTCATTCGGGATTCAATGCAAATTGAATCAAATCTGAATGTATTATTCATCACTTTTAAAGGGATAAAGGGATAATTCACCCAAAAATGAAAATTCTGTCATCGTTTACTCCCTCTCAAGTTGTTCCAAACCTGTATGAGTTTCTTTCTTCTGTTGAACACAAAGGAAGATATTTGGAAGAATGTTAGTAACCAAGGAGATCTCGCCCCCCCATTGACTACCATAATAAGGAAAATAATAGTATGGAAGTCGATGGGTGGCGAGAGCTGCTTAATTACAAACATTCTTCCAAATATCTTTGCGTACAGCAGAACAAAGAAATTTCTACAGGTTTGGAACAACTATGTGGGGAGTAAATGGTGACAGAATTTTCATTTTTGGATGAACCATCCCTTTAACAAAACCAAAGTCTAAATGTAAATACATATGTAAATAGTAATATGCATTGACATTTTCATATCAAATGTGCAGGATACAGGCAGGGTCGTCCATGTCTGGTTCTGGAGTGTCAAAATACGGATGTGTGCTTAGTAGCTCTGGGACAATCGGCAGCACTAGGGTCGGGTGTCGAGCACCGAGAAACTTCAAACATCTGGATTGAAGGGGGAAAAAAGAAGAAGACTGAGAATGGGACCGAATGCCAGTGAGAAACAGACAGGAACAGCCACTGGAACTCACTTCCAGACTGAGTTGCGGTCAGTTGGGTACTTGGTGAGGTTCTTCAGGAGTTCCAGGAGGGCCAGCTGGATGCACTCCTTAGTGGACACATTAGTGTAACACAGCAACTCATGCAGGGCCTCGCGAATGTCCCGCGACGAGTCCTGTAATGAATGTTCAATTAATTGGCCTGATATAAGGGCTGTTGTGCTTGATTATAGGGCTTCACAATTTGGCAAAAAATTGCGGTTATATTAAAATACGATCCAATCGCACCTCCAGTACTGCAAGGACAGTGTCCAGCTGGTCTTCTCTGAGGGTGATGTGAGTCGAGATCTGTCGCAACACATGGATGGACTGCAGCCGCACCTCCTCGATTTCATCATTAAACATGTCCACCAGGAAGTCAAGACATTTTTCAGCAAAGCTTGGTGACGATTGGGCGAGGGAACAGAGCGCCTCTACCGCAGCGATACGCACCTCTGTGTAAAACGATACCAAATGAATAAACAGGCTCTGGTACAAATTGCTAAAAATGTCCTCAAAAATAATGGCTGTGTTTTGAAATACATACCATACATCTCGTCTTCCAGCCCGTGAACAAACGCCCCACAGGCTCCAGAGTCGATGAGGTTTACACCGGTAGTGTCGACTTTCTCTTTGGGAGCGTCGTCGGCCCATCGCCGTCCAGACGAGAACTCTCCAGAAGCGTACAGCTCTTTTGCTCGCTCATGAGCAGTACGTTTCCTCTAAGATAGAATGAGAAGATCATTTTTTAAATATTTCTTGAATGTGTGCTTTTTGCGTGCTTTTCATCATTTGATCTGTGTAAATACCCTGAGATCTGACATCAGCTTCTTGTCCAAAGTCTGCTCCAGAAAATGAGGGCTGACTTGGTGCATTGAGCCCTGAGAGAGAGAGTGAAACAGTTAGATGGACAAGTGATAAGAAATTAATCATGTGGCTATGCGTATATGCTACAAACACACCCAAAACTTACCAGCAGTTTTGCAGCTTGCACTCTGACTACCCACGAGCCATCACTGACCATGTGACAGATCTTCCCGAAGGAGTCGTCTACCAGTCGGATCTCCTCATTTGAGGAGGGGATGGGAACAATGCTGTTAATGCACAAGACAGTTCAGTGTTCAAATCCATGTTTTTTTTTTAAGTTATATTTATGGGCTTTTTGTGCGTTTATTTGGAGAGGACAGTAGAGAGCAGACAGGAAAGCATTGGGCAGAGAGAGGGAGGCAAGGGACCTCGAGACGGGAATCAAACTCAGGTCGCCGTGAACACATTTGCACCATATGTCGGCGCACTAACCACCGTCGACTTCAAATCCATGTTAAAAAGGATCCATCCTTGAATTTCTTGAATTGAAATTACCATAAGAAAGCAAGAAAGCGATGGCTGCAATCAGCATAACCTACTCTTAAAGACTGGTTGGACATACTACATTATAATTTGTGATGGAGAAATTCATCTATGCTTAAGATTAAAACTTGTTTACACTAATATAGAGAGTTTGGATATGTACTATGAGTATGTAACCCTAACCAGATTTTGTTTAGCAACAAATACTATTCAATTACTATCTTCTGAATGTTGGGAAAATAATGTTTTTGGTTGCTGGTTTGTTTGTCAGTTTAGTTTGGATTGGATTGATTTTTTTAAGGATTAGTTCAATTTAAAATGAAAATTACCCCAAGATTTACTCACCCTCAAGCCATCCTAGGTGTATATGACTTTCTTTCTGATGAACACTATCAGAGTTATATTAATAAATGTCCTGACGCATTCAAGCTTTATAATGGCAGAGAACAGGACCCATGAGTATGAAGCTCAAGAAAGTGCATCCACCCATCATAAACATAATCCACACGGCTCCGGGGGGGTTAATAATTTTCAAGCAAAGCATTTGTGTAAGAAAAATATCCATATTTAACAAGTTATAAAGTAAAATATCTAGCTTCCGCCAGACCACCTTTCTTATTCAACTTACGAAGAAAGTGTAATGCCTCTCGCAGTTCAAAACATTTATGCTACGTTTTGTAAGTTGAATATGAAAGGAGGTCGTACCCCGTGGAGCCGTGTGGAGTACATTAATAATGGATGGATCCACTTTCTTGAGCTTTATACTCATTAGTCACGTTCACTGCCATTATAAAGCCTGGATGCATCAGGGTATTTATTAATAAAACTCAGATTGTATCTGTTAGGAAGAAGAAAGTCATATACACCTAGGATAGCTTGATGGGGTAAATCATGGGGTAATTTTCATTTTAAATTGAACTAATCCTTTAAGGGAATGTGTAGGTTTTATCTCAGCTAAGGGTATAATAATATTTCCATTTGTTATAAATGAAAATATTTGTTATGTCATGTGATTAAGTAACACATTTTGCAATGTTTGTATTTCACTATACTTTTTGGATAAATAAATAAGAAGTATAATTGTGTAAAAGTGCATGCTTAAATAAACAATATGTCAGAAAAGTATACACATAACAGTGCCCAAAACACAGAAAGCTAGTAAAAATTGACCGTCTACCTTTCAGGATAAAGCTGGCTCAGAACCCAAACCATCTGAACCGCTGCTGAGCGAACCTGCTCATAATCATCACTCAAGAGCTTACAGGCCTGTCCAAGAGATGAGACATTCATAAGTCAGTTATTAAATATTCCTTTTGTAATCTCATGCTCAATAGAATGAATAATTTAAAACATACACTACCATTCAAAGGTTTGGGGTCAGTAAGGTTTGTTTTTATTTATTTTGAAAGAAATTAATACTTCTAATTAGCAAGGATGCCTTACATTGATTTTTAATGTTACAAATGATTTCTATTTCAATTAAATGCAGTTCTTTTGAATTTTCTTTTTATAAAAGAATCCTGAAAAAAAATTTCCACAAAAATATGGAGTAGCACAACTACTTTCAACATTGATAATAATAAGAAATGTTTCTTGATCAGCAAATCAGCATATTAGAATGACTTCTAAAGGATCATGTGACACTGAAGACTGGAGTAATGATGCTGAAAATTCAGCTTTGCATCACAGGGATAAATTATATTTTTTAATACATTTTAATAGAAAAAGGCTATATTTGACTGTAATCATATTTTACAATATTACTGTTTTTACTGTATTTTTAATCAAATAAATGCAGCCTTGGTGAGCAGAAGAGACAAACCCCAAAATGAAAAACCCCAAACTTAAATGGTAGTGTAAGATTATTATAATTTGTCTTGACCTGGTTATAAATAGCCTGTTGAATTTTCATCCCTCTTTCATGTAGTTGCAGCTGATGGGAGAAAGAAAAACACACAGGTCATTTAAAGAAAGTGGCAATAAACGCAGTTTTAACACCACATTATTCAACAGAGCTCATGTACCATGGCTTTAATGGCGGCGGTGCGGACACGAGGGTCCTGGTCCTGAAAATAGTCGCTGATCAAACTCTGTACATCCCGTATGGGTGATGTTTGTGCTCCAGGTCCGGCATCAGTCTCTTTACTGAGAGGCTTATCAACTGTCCCCAGACAGCCCAAGAGCTGGAGACACTTATTCCTCACCCCAAAATAAGTGCTTGAGAGATGCTGAGGTAAAATGGGGCATTAAAGTAAAATAATAAAAAATAATCATAATTCTAATTCAGAATAATATAAAAGCTGTTAAAAAGCTTATGAAATCAGTATGAATAATGGTACTGCCAAAAAAGTTTGATTGCAGTATTATAGGAATGGAAGAAATCTTAGTTATTGCAGTCACCTTGCAGGCCACATCTATAAGTCTCTGAATGACAGCGATCTTGTCTGGGAGTTGAGTACCAATGATCAGCAGCGTGTCCAGCAGCTGCGCCAGAACCTGATGAGACTCTAAAACACAAATGAAATTCTTAGAAAAATCCAATTTCCACACAAGATTAACCCAAACTAATCTACCCAGACTAGAAAAGCATATTCACACCACCTTGCATTAAAGGTGCCCTAGAACCAGTTTTAACAAGACGTAATATAAGTCTAAGGTGTCCCCTGAATGTGTCTGTGAAATTTCAGCTCAAAATACCCCATAGATTTTTTTATTAATTTTTTTAACTGCCTATTTTGAGCCATAATTATATATGCACCGATTCAGTGCGCGGCCCCTTTAAATCTCACGCTCCCCGCCCCCGCAAGCTCTCGACTGCCTTAAACAGCATAAACAAATTTCACACAGCTAATATAACCCTCAAAATGGATCTTTACAAAATGTTTGTCATCATGTTCGTTACCATGTTATCATGGATCATGTCAGTTATTATTGCTCCATCTGCCATTTTTCGCTATTGTTCTTGCTTGCTTACCTAGTCTGATCCAGATGTAATGCCTTGAACATGGGCTGGCATATGCAAATATTGGGGGCGTACATATTAATGATCCCGACTGTTACGTAACAGTCGGTGTTATGTTGAGATTCGCTTGTTCTTCGGAGGTCTTTTAAACAAATGAGATTTATATAAGGAGGAGGAAACAATGGTGTTTGAGACTCACTGTATGTCATTTCCATGTACTGAACTCTTGTTATTCAATTATGCCGAGGTAAATTCAATTTTTCATTCGATGGCACCTTTAAATTCAGGGTTTAAATGTAAGGGCTTTTTTCATCTGGCCCAATCAGACTCAATAAAAAAAAAATGTATTTTATTTTAAACAATGCATTTTATGTGTGTCAGAAATAGCTACTTTAACTTTCATTAAATGTTTTCCTGTAAAAAAAAAAAATGTAGTCCCCAGCACCAGTATTTTTTTAGTTTTCATGTTAATTTTAGTTAAACATATAGTAATTTTATCTGCTTTTGTCATTTTATTTTATTTAAATATTGCTATTCAGGTTTAATGTACTTTTCAGTTTTGGTTTTATTATTTTCAGTTAATAATTTTAGTACTTCAACTTACACTTATTTCATAACCAAGGCAACATTTCTAATTTTTATTAATTTAAGTTTTTTAACTAATATTTATATTTTATTTCAGATTTATTTCAATAAATAGAATTTAAACTATTCTTAGTTTGAATTATCAATATTAACTCTGCCCAGCATATCCTTAAATTATATATTTGTGACAATGTACATTAAATTAAGTGTAACTCATTCAATCAAGACATTTATATTGTCAAATTAATTTTTAAACAGAGTCTTATGATTTTATACTTACTTTCATTGTTTAGAGTGTTTATAGCATCGTCTACTATGCAGTCTGGAGCGAAGCCTTGGGTTTTTGATAATAAACCCAGCAGAGAGGCGATCTTCAGCCTGACAGAGTTATCAGACTCCTGTAGACCATATCACCATAAACACATATAAAGACACAGTTGTTAAATATAATTACTCATCTTACTTTTTATTATAAACACATAAACTGGAATGTGCAAGTGTCTTTTTTTTGTGGGTGGTAAATATTTAATATCAGTATCAAGAAACGTGTATTTGCATGTTTCATGAAGTTTCTGATACCTTGTAATAATGCTCGAGCAGTATGCGCACGACTCCCTCCACACTCTCGGCCTCTACGGGCTTTCGTGCAAAACTCAGCAGGTACTGCAGAGCGTCTGTGGGGTTGCTGGCCTTACACAGGTCAATGTGAAGAGCAGCTGATTTACTGGGTTTGGTCAGTCGAAGTTTCTTCGTAGGAACCTCCTCAAGAGACACTTGCTGTGAATAGATGACAACATGATTAAAAACATAAGGAATTTCAAAAAGCCTGATATAATAACTGAGAAAAAGAATAACTAATTATTTAGTCCTGATATTTCAGGTATTTTGTGAAAAAGGTCTCAGACACAACCATGAAGGATTTTAACATTCATACAGTTATTTATTTATTATCTTCAGCATCACCTACAACACACAAGTTAAATATTAGGCCTAATATAAAAACTGACAGGGAAATGTTGAGTGGGAAGTGTCAGTGGGACGAGGAAAATATACAAATGTACGTATAAAAACGTATAACATTTGACTAAAACAATCACACCCAAACAAATATGAAAAAAAATGCCGTTGTCATTACAATTATAATAATGAATACACACTAATGCTAAAGGCTAAATATGCTTTGCATTTATTCGAATATCATCATATATAATTATATTCCGCAACCAACACATATTTTATGATATTGTATGCTCAATATGTATGATTTATGTGTTCACCTGAGAAACTTTAGAGAATTCCTCATAAACTCGTTTTTTCAGATGAGCTGCCATAGCGGTGTTTATCCGCTCCTGCGCTTCTTCACGCTCGCCCTATTCAGTGGCGTCAGAACTTTGAGGTGGAACAGCGACGCCACATGGACGGAAGTCTTCAAAAATCACTCAAGGACAGTTCTGTGATCGAGGCCTTTTCCTTTTAATTGTAAAATTATCTGTATGAATTCAATGCTTCATGCATAATACATTTAATTACATATTATATTATATTACAATTATAAACAATTATAATTACAGCCTATTCTGATATAAGTAAAATTAAAACAATATACATATTCATTACATTTTTTCATGAGCTTGAACTTTCAGTTGTTTCCGTGTTTTATTTTTCTAGAAAAGCTACATATAGAGACTGATTAAAGAATTAAATATCTGTTTTTAAAAAGTATAACAACATATAAGACGCTATAATAACAACAACAGAGAATAATGAACTACATAGCACAGCAATCAATCAGTATATATTAGACAATTAAACATTCAAAACAAAGAACACATTTAAATTAATTAAATCTATTTTTGAACACTTCAAACTAGAACAACAGCTATAGTATACAAATTTAAAACTTAAAAAGATGGCACAACCTCTCTGAGCAACAATTTCATGATCCCACTAAGGTAAGATATCTTTAAAATCATTCTACTTTTCTTTTGCATTGTTTTTCCACAAACATGCATGAAGTATGACATTACAACAGCCATTCTGCTGCAGAGGCACATCACTTTTTTTAATATTATTTTGTACCTTTTTTTAATGAGCTCCACAAGGAAAAGGAACAGGAAAAAGGTACAGACATTGGACACATACTGCAGTTAAAACAGACATATTATATAGAAATGGCACAAATGAAGGTAATATTAACAATGTTAATAATAATAACATCGGTATATGGACCTGTTTCACTAAAATGTTCATTCTTATAGAATGCATGAGCTGATGAAATGTATACCTAGGATGCAATGCAAGTCACTTTGGATAAAAGCATCAGGCAAATGCATAAATGTTAAAAGTTATATAATGGTGCAGTTTGCAGATATGGACAACCCAATAACATTCCTTAAGACCTACCATTGATGTAAAGCCTTTTTCCAGCATCTGTGACAAACACTTGCACTCAAGACTTAAAAATCATGCACTTAAAATACATTAAAGTGTATGTAGTTTGTTTTCCCAGACTTTTTACACACACACTAGTCAAAATAATTGGAATCCACAGCATGCCATAAATGCTGCTGTGAAAACTTAACTTGTATTGAACCAGAACATTCCTTTAAAACTTTATAAGAGATCCATGCAGAAGCTATTTTAAGCCTAAGGCCAGGATAGCACAACTAGTGTCAATATTAAACAAGGGTTGAACAGATACTGACAGATAAGATCTTCATTATGTATCATTGACAGCTGTCTGTCATATATCTCGGTCTGCTAAATATTTGATAAGTCTGACTAGTTTAATAAGTATAGGCCTATATATATATATATATATATATATATATATATATATGACCTGGAAATTTCATGACCTGGAAATAGGGATGTACAAAGTGAAGGAATATATATATATATATATATATATATATATATATATATATATATATATATATATATATATATATATATATATATATATTCCTTCACTTTGTACATCCCTATTTCCAGGTCATGAAAGGCCTTAATGTTGGGTCTCACACTCTTTACCACCAGGTGAAAATCAATTTATAGAAAAAGTTGTGGCTCTTAAAGAGAAACCCTTTGTCTATGCTGTGTGGTTGGATCTTTACTTTATATCCTTTGGCCTCTATGTCTATTTTGACACAATCTAACAGGTCATTCACTGATGCTGGAGCTTTCCATGGACCAAAGCTCACCACAGACTCTTTTGGGGTGCCGAGACTGTCAACAGCATCATTGTATCGGGCTAAATCATCTTCTGTCCTCACAACACACACGATTATGTTGGAGTAACGTGAGGCGATGGCCTCCGCTCTGGCCACCCGGACGATCACTTCCAGGTTTTCACGGTAATTCGGCACACGGGCCAAAAACTGCTGTCTTCCGACTGTCTCTCCAAAGAACAGAGGCGTCTCCTCAATGGCTTTGACCAGAGGTTTGATGTCATAGTAAAGCGCCTCCTTATGCACTTCCTGCAGGTGATCGGTGGGAACTTTCTCTGTTCTGAGGTACTCAAGGATGTATGCAAAATGAGTCCCATCACGGTCTACGAAGTAACGACCCTCAGAGTCCAGCCGCTTGGTTGATCCGTTAAACAGGTCTGCCAGTGTGGAGTTTGGGAATTTCCGGATGGTCCCCAGGGTGGTGCTGAAGACATGACCTCCAATATTCAGCTGGACAACTTGGGATTTCTGTGGACAGAGACAACAAACAAACAAGCATTTAAAGGCACACCATGTAAATTTTCGCCACGAGAGGTCGCTTATCCAAAACAAAGGCATAGCTTGATGACGCCTTGATTCACAGAATCATGGGAAGTGTTGTTTTCATGTCTACAGAAATCATGTTCATGGATGAGATTATTAACGTTACTGTAGTATGAAGCAGAGCAGGACCGAGTGTTGTGAGAGCAGAAACAAGCCGCTGGAGCGATTGCTCATGAGAGACGAGCGCAACACACGGCTAGAAAGCAGTGGGGCTTTTATTATGCCACAGTCGCCGCTTCTGCTTCTTCCGGTCAAGCGTATGTGGGGTAAAGCAGCGCTGTTTTTTATCATATTAGATATATTTGTGTGTTGAAAGTTGTTATAGTGCTACTCTGAGTTCGCTCTGTGGCTACTATGAGACACTTGGGCCTAAGTTAAGTTAAGAACTTTATTAATCCCACAAGGAGCAATTCTAGAAGGGTAGTAGCATTGTATAGCAGACACAGATTATCATATAGACAGTACAGAAAATAAGTAAATAAATACACACTGTAGTAAGCTAGATTGATATTAGGCATGGTAAAACATGGTACTCACTGTAACTCAAGAAAACGAGATTTAAACAATAAGACTGTGTTGAGCTATATAACAATGATTAGTTTTCTGTCGTTGAATGTATCCAAACAGTTGCTCACTTGTCTAATGAAACACATAATATATTAAAGCTTCTTTGGTGTTTCCATGGTTTCTACAAAATAAAACCGGAAATCGAGGGTAACGCGGGTATGATGTCATTGATAGGCGACGCACGGACACGGTCCGTGTCCTGGTTTAAATTGCTAATTTCTCTGGATTTAAACATTCTTGGAAACATTTGGGATAATTTAAGTACACAAGTCAACAAAACAAATAACATTGTTCTAGTGGTTTTTGGATATTTTAATACAAAAATCTTACATATCATGCTTTTAAGATTATATTTCTTAGATATGAACTCAACAGGATTTAAATAGTAATTAGAAAAAAGGCAGGAAATCTCACAATAATTATTTTAATCAGATTTGTAAAATGTGCATAAATATGGTGTATAAAACACTATTGTGTATAAAAACACTAAAGCAAAGATCATCACATTGACATAAGATGGTATTTAAATGGTACTCCAATGTGTTTCAGATAATGCTAAAAACGTGTCTGAAAACATGGTAGTGTCATGATAGATAAAATAGATAAAGTCATAAAAAAATAAAATAACGCCATGTAGTTTAGTTCTCCCTATTTATTATTATTATTAGAAAAGTTAGCTAGCTGAAGGATGCAGCAAATGCAGCAGAATTACTAACATAACTTTCCATAAATGTTACATGCTCAGTATTTGAAATATTAAGAACATTTCATTAATCTCGGTTTTCTGGTAAGTAAAAAGTAATAAAAAAAATGCAAAATTCATGTCTAAAAAAGTCATTGTTTAATCTTATACCAGCTTCCGCCTTAAGCATACAATACTGTTAGGAAACAAACCACTTTCTTGTTACTGAAGTATCGTGTACTAAGTGCACGCGAAACTCGCGTGTATTTGCTTTACAGGTGGTGCTGTGACAATCTACCGTTAACTTTAACAGCACACAATAACAGAAACATCGTTATGTGTCAGAAATTAAATGAATGTTACAAATTTACCCATCAGGCGATCGAAAGAATAGCTGAAACACAGAACAGCTGCTACATTAAATAGAACATGGAACGCTGAAAGTGTTACAATGTGGCTATTCATGTTCGAATGGATTCGTTGTATGTAAACGTATGTTTACGTTTAATGTCTTACCGATTGTACAGGTGCCGAGGACTGTTTTCCAGGAGATTTATAGTCCGGTAAACTCATGATCTTCAGCTAATGCTTGAGTTCTTCATGCAGTCGGCAGCAGCTCAGGCTGTGAATCAGGTGTGTGTGTAACCTTATAAGACCCACCCATGACACACACAAACTGCACTGCCTTCATGAATATAAGGTTTTTTTTCTTCGAGGCTAAAAATTCTTCAAATAATGTAGTCCACTAACAAAAGTACAATGGTTAATACGTTTGTTTTGGACGTGCAATTTTAGCACTTAATACCAAATAAAATGAAATGTCATCTGACACCTTCACAGCTCTATAGGTTCCAAAATCTGAAAATGTTTTGTACCATAACCTGAGCTACAGGAACTATCAGTAAATGAAAACCAGTAGTCTTTATCCTAAAAGTAAAGCTGTTAATAAAGCTAAGCATCTAGAGATTAACACATGAGCATATCAGTGTAGTTCAGGGTAAAAACATTATGCATGCCTTCACATGCACCACACACACTTAATAGGAAAAAAAGGAAGTCACATCCCTAGCAGTCATGCACCTTTTACTGATGACATGACTTATGGATGGCCATTTCCATTCTGGGACACCATCGGCTACTAAAACCTTTAAGTACTGGAATCATTCATTACAGATTTGAAACGAACGAATAAAGACAACATTTCCCCATTTATTCTTTTATTTTTATTTTTTATACAGAAAAGTGTAGGCCTTCCATCAATGATCAGTCGACCTGGAACAGACAAAAACATCTTGTTAGAATAAAAAGCATTTCAAAGTCAAGTAGTCAAGAAAGAAAGAAAAAACCCTTCTCAGACAAATGCCTTAATCTTCAATCTAAGAGGACACACGATCTCTGAGGAACTGAAGTCAGAAGCACAGAACATGAGCCTGACCCAGAATCCTCAGAGGGCTGCCTCAATCCGACTCATCGAATCATCACTGAAGGAAACGTGGAGGTCATGTGACCTTAATACTGGGTTTGTAGGGTCTTGTGAGCACAAACCATCACAAAGATGTATAAAACACTGACTTTGTATCAGTACCAACCCATGTGAGCTTCATCATACGTTTCAAAGCACACATTCAGAACTTTCTAAGACTAACGCCTCTAAATCGTCACACTATTCTGAAGACTAACAACAAAACAATGCAGTTCTGGTTCATTACATCCCTGAAGGGACGATAATTTGGTTCTGTGACTAAATTTGGAACAATAATTAGTTGCTCAATATGCAAGTAGTTAGTGGTGCCACCCTAAACCATACAGTTTTAAATGGCAAAAGATTCACACACTAAAGTCAAAATTACTTAAAGATGTGCATAAACTCAGACTTGTGGATTTGATTTCAATTTGAACCACAAGTTTGAACCACAAGCTCTCAATGCAATATAGTTTAATTGTTGTCTGTCAACCATGTAATCATCTGATCGCAATAGTGCTTAAAATTCACATGCCACAGACTGCAAATGTTCATGTTTGTGTGGGGTTCTTCCACCCTAAAATGGAAAGGTTTTGTATAAAGAGCCAATTTACAATGAGAAAAATGAACAAAAGTCTAAAATATTTGGAAGAGATTTAGTTTCAATGAAGTTGCATCATTAATTTCTACTCATAGCATTGTACATATTGTATTTACTCATTTTAAACCATTTTACATATTTTAAATAATTCCACTGTCCCCAAGTAAAACAATAATGTACTACAATTTGCTAAAGATTTGCGAAGGTAAAACTCAGTATTCAGGAATCTGTTCGAAATTTGAAAAACGTTTCATTATATTTTTTACCCAGTACTCTACTGCTAAAGCACTGTATTAATATATTTTTTTAAATTACTCATTTACACATTTTTAGACTCTTCAAACATTTCCACAGAGCCCCTATTAAAATATAAATTTGATATGACAAAAACAAAACTTCAAGAGCAGTCAGTCCAATTCATCTTCCTCCATGCCTCTCACTCACCCTGTCTGAGCAGGACGTGGCGGACAGCGGTGTCAAAGTAGTAGTTAACGGGGTCTCCACTGTGGATCATCAAGCCATCCACAAACTTCATGGACTTGGCTCTCTGACCTCTCAGTTTACCAGAGACGACCACCTCACAACCCTTGGCCCCGCTCTCCATGAAGCACAGCACACCGTAGCAGGCCCTGAGGACAACAAACATGATATAGAAATATAAACAGGACAAAGGAAAAATAATCTGAACTCCAATTAAAACACGCTGCCTGTTTCCAACCATCCTTCTCAGACAAATGCCTCTATATCTTCAAGCGATTGGACCCACTGCTTTGAGGACCTGAAGTCAGACGCACAGAACGTGAACCTGACCCAGAATCCTCAAAGACAGAACAGGCCCTTTCCGACTCGTCATCGTATCATCACTGAAGGGAATTTCAACTGGTAAATGTGCTAGAAAGTGAACGCTCACCTACGGACAGCCAGACCTCCGAGCAGCTTGTAGCGCAGCGACTCTGCCTGAGCGATGGCGCAGAGACCGCGGGTGGCGACCTTCTCAGCGTACAGCTACAACGAAAAAAAGACCCAATATGTTAGAACTAACCATCACAATCTAATTTTGGACCCCATTTAAAACTTTACCAATCTTACCTCCACACTGCCCTCGAGGGATGTTTTTGTCTCTTCCAGGTTGACTGATCATTGATGGAGTATTTTTTATATATTATATTATACATGATCAGTCAACCTGGAAGAGACAAAAACATCTTGTTGGAATAAAAAGCATTTCAAAGACAAGTAGTCAAGAAAGAAAAAAACATTTCAAAGCACACATTCAGAACCTTCTAAGACGAACGCCTCTAAATCGACACTACTCTGAAGACTTACGAAACAATGTAATTCTGGTTCACTATATCCTCAAAATAGGGATGATAATTTGGTTCAGAGATTAAATTTGGAATAATGATTAGTTGCTCAATATGCAAGACATTATTGGTGCCATCCTAATCCATACGGTATTAAATGGCAAAAGCTTCACACATTAAAGTCTAAGTACTTAAATGGATAGTTCAGCCAAAAATTAAAATTGTCATTTATTCACCCTTTCGTTGTTCCAAATCTGTATGCATTTCTTTCTTCTGCTGAACACAAAAGATGTTATTTTAAAGCATGTTGGTAACGAAACAGCTGATGAACCCCATTGACTTCCATTGTATTTGGGGGGAGGGAGGGGGGAAAAATCAATGGGGTCTTTCAAATGTTTGGTTACACATTCTTCAAAATATGTTGTGTTCAGCAGAAGAAAGAAATTCATGCAGGTTTGGAATAACTTGAGGGTAAGTAAATGACGACAATTTTCATTTTTGGGTGATCTGTCCCTTTAAGAACAGATGTGCATCAGACTTGCTGATTTGATTTCAATTCGAATCATAAGCTCTCAATGCAATATAGATCCATTGAAACAGGTCTGCCACAACTGTGTAATCATCTGATCGCAATAGTGATTAAAATTCACATGCCACAGACCAAATATTTTCATGTTTGTGTGAGGTTCTTCCACCCTAAAATGGGAACAGTTTACAATAAGAAAAATGAACAAAAAAAAGTCTAAAATATTTGGAATATATTTAGTTTCAATGAAATTACATTGTTTCTACTTAGTGTTATACTTTAATACTGTATTTTTAATCAAATTTATTTGACATTAAATAATTCCACTGTCCCCAAGTAAAACAATGTACCTCAATTTGCTAAAGATTTGAGAAGGTAAAACTCAATATTCATGAATCTGTTCGAAATTTGAAAAATACACTTTCTCATTTTATACACTTTTTTTTACACTCAAAAACAAAACTTCAAGAGCAGTCAGTCCAATTCATCTTCCTCCATGCCTCTCACTCACCCTGTCTGAGCAGGACGTGGCGGACAGCGGTGTCAACGTAGTAGTTAACGGGGTCTCCACTGTGGATCATCAAGCCATCCACAAACTTCATGGACTTGGCTCTCTGACCTCTCAGTTTACCAGAGACGACCACCTCACAACCCTTGGCCCCGCTCTCCATGATGAAGCGCAGCACACCGTAGCAGGCCCTGAGGACAACAAACATGATATAAAAATATAAACAGGACAAAGGAAAAATAATCTGAACTCCAATTAAAACACGCTGCCTGTTTCCAACCATCCTTCTCAGACAAATGCCTCTATATCTTCAAGCGATTGGACCCACTGCTTTGAGGCCCTGAAGTCAGACGCACAGAACGTGAACCTGACCCAGAATCCTCAAAGACAGAACGGGCCCTTTCCGACTCGTCATCGTATCATCACTGAAGGGAATTTCAATCGGTAAGTGTGCATGGTGTGCTAGGAAGTGAACGCTCACCTACGGACAGCCAGACCTCCGAGCAGCTTGTAGCGCAGCGACTCTGCCTGAGCGATGGCGCAGAGACCGCGGGTGGCGACCTTCTCAGCGTACAGCTACAACGAAAAAAGACCCAATACGTTAGAACCAACCATCACAATCTAATTTTGGACAGCATTTACAACTTGACCATTCTTACCTCCACACTGCCCTCGGGGAACCCAAATCGTTTCTGGACGACAGCAGTCAGTTCACGAATGCAGGGTCCTTTCATGAATATAGGTACTATTTTTTTTTTTAAAGACTGAAAATTATTCAAATAGTTTAGCCCACTATCTAAAGTAGCATGGATAATGTGTTTTGGTGCTTCAGAATACCAAGTAAATAAAACGAAATGTCATCTGACACCTTCACAGCTCTATAGGTTACAAATCCAAAATCTGAAAATGTTTTGTACCATAACCTGAGCTACAGGAACTATCAGTAAATGAAAACCAGTAGTCTTTATCCTAAAAGTAAAGCTATTAATAAAGCTAAGCATCTAGAGATTAACACATGAGCATATCAGTGTAGTTCAGGGTAAAAACATTCTGCATGCCTTCACATGCACGTATACAAACAGTTCATGGGAAAGAAAAGAAAGGAAAAAAATAAATCACACCACTAGCAGTCATACACCTTTTACTGATCACGACTTACGGATGGACATTTCCTTTCTGGGACACCATCGGCTACTAAACCCATTAAGTACTGGAATCATTCATTACAGATTTGAAATGAATGAAAACAGACAACATTTCCCCATTTATTCTTTTATTTTATTTTTTATACAGAAAAGTGTAGGCCTTCCATCAATGATCAGTCGACCTGGAACAGACAAAAACATCTTGTTAGAATAAAAAAAAAAAAAAAAGCATTTCAAAAGACAAGTAGTCAAGAAAGAAAGAAAAAACCCTTCTCAGACAAATGCCTTAATCTTCAATCTAAGAGGACACACGATCTCTGAGGAACTGAAGTCAGACGTACAGAACATAAGCCTGACCCAGAATCCTCAGAGGGCTGCCTCAATCCGACTCATCGAATCATCACTGAAGGAAACGTGGAGGTCATTTGACCTCAATACTGGGTTTTTAAGGGTCTTACCCCTTTATGCAGTCGGCACTGGGGCTCCCTGTGGCATGACTGGGCCCTCGGGCTTGGCCCCCTTCTGTTCGGACACTGGGGTGGTGGGGAGGACCTCCTCTTTGGGCTCCACGATGCTGACGTGGTCAGGCAGGGGCTTCTTGGGGCCGATCTTGCCGCTGGGATCCCAGGGAAGCATGATTTTCACCTTGATTCCAAGCACACCTATATGAACATACACAATCACAAAGACGTATAAAACTTTGACCAGAAGAACGATTAATACAAACCCATTTGAGCTTTACCATACGTTTCATTCAGAACCTACTCAGACTAACGCCTCTAAATCACACTGCTCTGAAGACTTACGAAACAATGCAATTCTGGTTCGTTATATCATCACTGAAGGGAAAATACCGTGATTAAATTTGGAACAATAATTAGTTGCTCAATATGTAAGAAGTTAGTGGTGCCACCCTAAACCATATGGTTTTAAATGGCAAAAGCTTCACACAGTAAAGTCAAAAGTACTTAAAGGAATAGTTCAGCCAAAAATTAAATTTTTGGCATCCCAAACATGTATGAATTTATTTCTTCTGCTGAACACAAAATTATATCGTAAAGTGTGTTGGTAACCAAATAGTTGATGAACCCCATGACTTCCATAGTATGGAAGAAAAAAAAAAAACAAACAAAAAAAAACAACTGTTTGGTTACCCATATTCTTCAAAGTATCTTTTTTGTGTTCTGCAGAAGAGAGAAATTCAGGTTTGGAACAACTTGAGGGTGAGTAAATGACAGAATTTTCATTTTTGGGTGATCTGTCCCTTTAAGAACAGAGATGTGCATCAGACCTGCTGATATGATTTCAATTTGAAGCACAAGCTCTCAATGCAAAAGATTCATTGAAACAGGTCTGTCCCAACTATGTAATCATCTGATCGCAATAGTAATTATAATTCAGATACCATAGACCCCAAATATGTTCATTTTTGTGTGAGGTCCTCCCACCCTAAAGTGCTAGTATAAAATATTTGGAAAATATTTAGTTAATAAAACGACATTACATTGTGTGTCTACTCAGAGTTGTACTGTTGCAGTACAGCATTTACTTAATTTTTTTTTAAATTAAATAATTCCACTGACCCCTAGTAAAATGCACCTCAATTTGCTAAAGATTTGAAAAGTTAAAACTCATGAATCTTGTTTGAATTTTTTTTTTAAATTATGTATTTAATTTCATTCTATTTTTTACTCTACTGTACTGCTATAGTACTGTACTTATTTTTTTTAAATAACTTATTTATACATTTGTACACTCTTCAAACATTTCCACAAAGCCCTATTAAAATAGAGATTCGCTAAAGATGCTAAACAAACGTTAAACAAAAAAACTCAGGAAAGCCATCAGTCCAATTCATCTTCCTCCATGCCTCTCACTCACCCTGTCTGAGCAGGACGTGGCGGACAGCGGTGTCAACGTAGTAGTTAACGGGGTCTCCACTGTGGATCATCAAGCCATCCACAAACTTCATGGACTTGGCTCTCTGACCTCTCAGTTTACCAGAGACGACCACCTCACAACCCTTGGCCCCGCTCTCCATGATGAAGCGCAGCACACCGTAGCAGGCCCTGAGGACAACAAACATGATATAAAAATATAAACAGGATAAGGAAAGGAAAAATAATCTGAACTCCAATTAAAACACGCTGCCTGTTTCCAACCATCCTTCTCAGACAAATGCCTCTATATCTTCAAGCGATTGGACCCACTGCTTTGAGGACCTTAAGTCAGACGCACAGAACGTGAACCTGACCTAGAATCCTCAAAGACAGAACGGGCCCTTTCCGACTCGTCATCGTATCATCACTGAAGGGAATTTCAATCGGTAAGTGTGCATGGTGTGCTAGGAAGTGAACGCTCACCTACGGACAGCCAGACCTCCGAGCAGCTTGTAGCGCAGCGACTCTGCCTGAGCGATGGCGCAGAGACCGCGGGTGGCAACCTTCTCAGCGTACAGCTACAACGAAAAAAAGACCCAATATGTTAGAACTAACCATCACAAACTAGTTTTGGACCCCATTTAAAACTTTACCAATCTTACCTCCACACTGCCCTCGGGGAACCCGAATCGTTTCTGAACGACAGCAGTCAGTTCACGAATGCGGCGGCCTTTCTCTCCCAGGACATTCTGGGTCCTAAAAAGACAAAAATGAAGTCATTACACTTTATGCTCGAGCTAAACTACATCGAAAATCATGTGGTCATGGAATTAAACTAAACAAGAGGATATCTCTCACACCTGGTGGCTAGGATGATGATTTCTGTTCTTGTTGGTGTGACACGGACCTCCACACCGGAGTATCCATCCTCGGCGAGCTCTCGGGTCAGGAACTCATTCAGCTCAGCTTTGAAGATACCGTCTGACACGAACTAATTAATAAACATTAGAATGTTTAATACATCCTGATGCGGAAATAAAATGAAAGACAAGCAAGTCTTATATGATCACACATGAATTACATGTTACTGTAATGTTACTTCGTACATCGTTTTAAACCCCATAATGAATGTCAAATAAAAGTAAAAGACAAACCATATACCGTTCAACACTAGAAATGTTTGTGTTTCATGCACAACTAACGTTACTGATATATGTAACTTCATATAGTCCATACCTGAATATAGTGTCATTTTCTTGCAGCCATACTAACTAAAGCTTCTAGGTACATATAAAGCGCTTAAAGGTCACTTATATACTGCATTATACATGTCTGGACGGCACAAATATGAAAATTCACTGAACGGACCGCAGCGTTCATCTGCCATGTTTCACATCAGATTCAGAGCCGACATCATCCAGTTCAATCCACCGACACAGCCTTATAAAATCCTCATCTGAACTGCTTTAATCATAATTAAGTACCATAGTAATAATGTCCATCTCTTATTTCGCACCCCTGTACTCTAATTACACATATTTGCGCTGAAATTCGTACCAACCTTTCTCTTCTTCGAGATTTGCACCGCCATCTTGCCAAAGGCCACAGACAGGAAAGGAATTAGCAATAGAGCGGAAGTGCACTTATGGCAAAGAATCACTTCCGCATGAATGTATATGGTGAAGGGAATTGTAGTTCTTAGGTCACACGCGGTAATCTTTTTGTAGTTATGACCGCATTTAGTTTTTAAATGGTACAATATGAATACTAATATATAATACATGTAATTGCCCTGTTTCTATTTTCTTCCGCATCAAACATTTTTGTAATGATTTATTTGATAAATGTGTGAGTATATGTGAATAAAGTTAGGCAATTTTTTTATTTCTATATTTTTTGCACTACACTAAAAACACATCAAATTATCAAATAAAT
This sequence comes from Chanodichthys erythropterus, assembly GCF_024489055.1. Taxonomy (NCBI): domain Eukaryota; kingdom Metazoa; phylum Chordata; class Actinopteri; order Cypriniformes; family Xenocyprididae; genus Chanodichthys; species Chanodichthys erythropterus. Next base: position 22,752,760 of record NC_090227.1, read on the forward strand.
AAACAAATACTTTTTTCTTTAAGAATTTTATTTTTTTCTTTTTTTTCATTTGTAAGTTGAACCACAGTGTCCCTATGTATTATTATAAACATTAATAAAATGAAATCTAGCACATAGCTATTTTCCAGCTTTTATACAAAACAAACTCATTCTATACCATACAAAGTTAACAAAATAATGGATTGCCAAGCAACAATCAACAATACAAAAATGTATCAAATAGGTCAAAAGAAAATAAATAAATTAAATCCTTTGTTAAGTTTTTAAACTGGCAATGTATAGCATACATTTTCACACCTGATTTCTTCTTAAATCCTGACTTATGTGAGACATATTAACACATTTAGATTTTGTATATTTATAAACATATGTATATCACAAACACAGTCTTAGCATTCTGGAACAATGTAAAAAATATATTTTTTATCTTCATATGTCAAAACAATATGACATTCTGTAAAACTACATTTTTACATATATACATTGCTTTTGGACCTCAGTGCCAAAACCAGAATTGGTTACACTGGAACTATTTAAAACGATTGCAGTGGCAATTCAAACCAAGTAAGGTTAGGATTTACCAGAGGTGACCAAATCAGTTGCTCATCCAATGGACACAAAAGTGTTGGGCTTTGACCTTCCTCCTTCCAGCTGGTTTTACTCATCTTGGTGTCAATAACAGCATAAACCCCTACAGAACCATCCTCAAACCCTACGTACACAAACAAATCCTCTGACATAGTTAGAGTAGAAGGGTTCTTGCACAAATAGAACCGTCCTACGGTCTCTCCATCAGTCAGACGTATGACTACCAGCATCGGTTTTTCATGGAGATCGCAGTACATAGTGTGGCACACCAACGAGGAGAAACATGTATAGACCACATATTGACCAGAAACACAGACAGTCACAACTGGTTGCGGAACAGGTCCTTCAGTTCTCAAAGAGCAGAGTTTACTATTGGAGAAGTCTAAGATGTTTATAGTGGATTCGGATATAGAAAGAATGGCATACCCCCCATTTGAGGATAGGCTAAAGATCTCAGGTTGACACAAGGAAGAGTCTGGCAACTTGAATTGAAGACAAATAGTATCCTCTGTTAACCTCCAGGAGTACACAGTGCCTGAGGCTGAAGCAACAATCACATAATCTGGATGGTCGAGCAGAGAATGGAAAGCAACAACAACATCTGACTTGTTGGAGCACGAGAAGCATTTGCTAATATTACCAGACCAGAGGCTAACAGCCAAGAGTTTCCCACTGTTAAGACCTAAGAGGAAGGTGCTCTCTTGTGAAATGGCAGCATTTCTGAGATGATGATGAATGCTGCAAATACTTTTTCCACTCTGCAACTTCCACACCCTTGATGGACCTGTCTCTGAAAGGGCAACTCCAGAGTTGCCCTTGGGAGTTATTAAAACCTTGTATGCTTGACTACCAGAGATTTTGTGAATATTTTTCCCACTGTTGGTATCCCAGACATATATGTCTCCTCTTGCAATACTCACAAGGTAGTTGCCATCTCCAGAGATGGACATAGACTCCACAGAACCTTGGTGAAGGAAGCAGCCTTCTACTTTGCCATCTGATATTGCCCACTTCCACACAAGTTCTGAGCCATCTGCTGAGTAACAGCTTTCTCCATGAGATCCGAAAGCCACCATCTCCACCCTCTTTCCAGATTTTGGGGCCAATGCTGAAGCTGCAATGAGATCCATGTCCCAAATAAGAACACTTACACTTGTTATTGCTGCCAAGTGGGTGGCCCCACATTTCAGAAGTTTCCTAGCTTGACAGTTTGCAGTGTCCAGACTCAGCACACACTGTCCTGAGGCACAATTCCAGACTAGCAGAAATGGGCAATTGCACAGTAAAGCAAGGATGAAACGTGAGTTTTGATCCATTATGGCTTGCTTAAATGTTTTTCCTCTCGGGGGATTGAATTGATCACGTACACCAATTTGATGTATGTCAATAAGTTGCATTTGTTGCCTTTTACATATTAGGAGAATGTTGTCCCCTTTGTAGTCCGTGTTTAAAACCTTCTCCTTGGTTCTGCAAAGGATCTCATCAACCAGAACTGGTTCTGTTATAATCTCAAGATTCCAAGCAAATACATTTCCTGCTTGATCTACACATGTAATCATCCCGTCACCCTCAGAGCGAATAATCTCAATTAATGGTATATCTTTTTGACAAGTGAAGGTGGTTAGAGGCTTGCCATTAGGCCAATCAAATATTGTCACAGAACCTTCATTCTGTCCACAGTAAATGATATCTCCATCCACAGAACATGACACACAAATGATATCATAAGTGCAGTGCAGTTGGGTATGTTCCTCCCTATCCACAAATACACTAACAATGTTTTGTCCTCTCCACCACACAAATATTTTGTCTCCGGACACCAAGACACCCTCAAGAATGGTGTTTTCCCTGTTTTCTCTGTGCTGGGTTTGAATTTCTTGAGGCTGTACATTAATACCTGCATCCAACAAGAGAAGTTTACTGCAATGGGTGCTGAGAAGGAATATGTTTCCAGAACTAGTGACACTTGTGAACTTCAGATTAGAGGATTTAGTAAGTTCGAAGCCTTCAAATATACCTCCATTGCAAACCCAAGCAGCACCATTTTCCAGTACAACCACCACAGTGCCACAGGGAGATCCAGCTGACTGCATGACCTGGGAAGCTGTTGACTCTTGCAGTGTACAGTGGGTAAAAGGGACTGAAGGAATTGGAGGCAACACAGTATACACTTCATTTTTTGGGCGCATACCTTTAGGCCTTGCTAAATTAACACATTCTCCCAATGTAGGAAAAACACTCAGAAAAGGAAGGAGTTTGGCTTGCAGTACTGTTGGGAGAAAAGCCGGATTGTTCCTCAGTAGACATGCTGAAGATCTCAAGATGATGTGGAGGAGCTGAAGTTCCCTGGGAAACACCAACTGAGATGTCCTCTCAAGCCACAGAAACAGTTCATCAGCCTGTACTGCTTGCAGCATTGCCTGGATGTATTCTTGAGAAATCATTTGGTTACCGAGTTCCTCGATTCTCCCACTTTTGAACAAATGGAAAGAGAGTAAGTGGAGTTTTCTCAAATTGGGATATGTTCTTGCTGATGGACTCATGGCAGTAGAGCTATAAAAAGGAGGAGAAAAGGTCCAAGGTTGACTTGGCACTTGTCTGTCAATGTAAATATTCTGTGGGACATCTGAAGAGGTTGGGATTTCCATGTCTATGTTGATGATCAAAGGCTTTGCTTTGCCATTTGCCCAAATGCCACTGAAATAGTCTGACAGCACATGATTTATCTTCTGACTTGTTTCTTCTGAGCACAGGTACCTCTTACATACGACCAAAGGGAAGTGGCTGTTGACCCAGAATAGAGTTTGGGTACCTAAAATGTTCCTCAGCACCAGAAACCCCTTCAGGTCTAAAAGAAGACTTTCCACAAAAACTTCAGGGACCCTCAACGTAAGTGGTACGTCACCTGGTGGAAGAAAACATGCTAGAACTTCATCATCACAAGAAAGAACATCAGTCAACTCAACTGCGGTTATGCCATTCCTAGCCAAGGTAAGATAGCTTAAAGCTTTGGAGACTAAAGCTTTCCCATGCTTCTTCTCCAGATCGTCAAACATCAGAACAATGTTATTATGGACCTCTTGCATAAGAGTGTTCTCTGTAATCTCAAACTCTGAGTTCCAGTGGATTGCCTGTCTACGAAGGAGTTCCATGTATAGCAGCACAGAGCATTTCTTAAAAGCCTGATTCACATACATCTGTTGGCCTGAGGTGATCTTTCTGTTGGACTCCTGAAGACGTGTTGTCATTAGCTGGCTGCAGCTTTTACTCTCTACTGGTTGCAATTCATAGAACAGGGTTGAATCTGGGTAAAACATCTTCAGGGTAGTAAGAATAGCAGGCCTTTTTGAAGTACTGGAAATGAGAAGCTTTACATTTGAAGCTAATGATTCAGGAAGGCATGTCAAGTCAAGTTCTCCATCCGTCTTTGGCAGTTGGTCAAGACCATCTATGATGAGCACCAGAGGATTCTTGGATGGTGATCTTGAGGTCAGCAGCCTTTTAAAGTTTTCTTTTAGTTGGAAGATGCTGTTGACAGAGGTACTACTTGAATCAACCCTTGCACAAATGTCTTTGAGAAGCTTTCTCAGGGAATTGTTGACATCTATGAAGTACACAATAATCTCAGGATCCAGGTCCTTCAACCACACAGATGCCTGCAAACACAAAAGGCCCCATGAGTGTCATAAACTATATTTCTAAACATATACAGTCCCAAATATTGCTTATCAAATGGAAAGGTAACAAAACATTTTCTGAAAGATACCTGACTTGCACAGTGAGCCAGAAGCACAGTTTTGCCTGAGCATGGTGTACCGTTGAGTATGAAGGGAAATCTTGTATTCTTTCCCCGTAGGTAAGATTTAACATGTTTGACTTCTTCCCGTTCAATTTTGTAAAGAGAAGAAAAAATGTTGCACAGATCTTTCTGGCCAGATTCATCGACTGTAACAGTCCTTTCCTTTGAGACAGCATGGTCAATGAGTCTCTTGAGATCTGTATGTAGCTGCTCACTCAGACCAGCAGCAAAGTTGAGCCTCATCTCAGGAGTGTAACCTTGCAGACGATTGCACTTTGTGGTGGTGCAGTACACCAGGGCTTTGTGGGAGGTGACCAAACTTGGCAGGAAGTGAACTCTGAGCTGGGAGAGCCGGTGCAACTGGGCTTGTTGCTCTGGGGACAATCCATTTGCTTTCCTTGGGATAATTATTTTATGAACATAACAAAGACATCTTGCAATATCTTCAATGGAGTGGTTTTCATAGGCATAGCGGATGTCATTTTCAAGAGCTGGTATCAAAATAAACATTAATTAGACACTTTGGATTTAGAAAATGTAGCAAAAACATGCAATTAGACAGACAGACTTACCTGACTGGAAATATTTCTGAGCTTTGTCATGTGTCAAAGTGCCCTCCTGAACACACTGGTCTACAACATCATGAAGGATTCTCCTCACCTCTGGAAGTACCTTGCACCAGTTGTTCTCCTCAGTTGGATTCGCTAGCTGATGGCAAAAGATTAAGGACTTTAGCTAAATTATGTGGTGCTGTGCACCAGTAGTGCAAAAATTGTTACTTGCCTGGACACCAGCTTTTTCAAAATGTCCTGTTGGATTGACCAAACAGAATGAGGGAGGAATGGCGTTCTCATCTCTCTGGTAGCATCTCTCCAGAATGTCGGTCCTTAAACCCATGCGTTGGCATACCTGAAGAACACACTGGAACTCTGAGGCTTCTATCTGCTGAGGTAAATTTGCATTTCCGTATTGTTCACCCACAAACCCCTGAGACGAGAGACAAAAACTAAAGTAAGATCATTTGATGCCTTTTTATTTATTAATGAACTCTGCATTAAATGCAAAAAGACATTCTCTATTGTTCAGTGTTCAGTGTTAAAACAACTAACCATGGTATCATCACTGCACATTAGGAACAGATGACCTGGTTTATTGCTTTTATAATCAGCTGTTTTTAGGAAATTAAATCGAACCTTTACACAGTATTAAAACTCATCTGAACTAAAAGTATATTACCACAAAGAAAGGGCCCAGAGAATTCTTCCTGCAGTCCTCCAGCATCTGCAGTCGTTCCTGCTGTGCGGGCCAGTATTTGGGATCTGCTGCTTCATACGGGTCAATAACCTGCAGAGAGGTTGGATCCATAGACAATTATCTACTGTCTACCAAATGTTTGGAAGAAGACTTCATGTTAGCAGCCTAGATCCCAAATTATTAGTCAAAACAACCACAGTGTTTTATGCACAGTAAATTGTCTATTGACACATGCTTTTAAAGAGCCGAATAAAAATAGTGTCAACAAGACTAGAGTTCAATACAATCCCAGCTAGTCTTTTGTCATTCACATAATTAAAAATGCATGATGTTTAGCTACTAGCGAGACAGTAGGAGTGCTTGTTAAATGCTCAGTGTTCAAATAAAAGAAATTAACATTATTTATTCATGTTTATGGATTAAAACACAATTGTGCCTGTGGTAAAAAAATTTCAACTGGAAGGGAAGCAACAAAACTATAGTGTTCTTCAGAATTAGATTGTTTTCAACCTGGTCAACTGACAAAAGACAGAAATGAGAATGACTGATGTTTGCTCACTCTGAATTCAACTCCATATGTGCGTCTGCAATATTCTCTCAGTCTGGGGAAAACTCTCTGTCTTAGTAGCCTCCTCTCAACCACAGAATCTGCAACACAATATTTACAAATGCACACAGTGAACATTTCAGTTATGATTTATATCATTTACTAGTCCAGATCTTTAAAGTTAATATAGAATTGACCTTGTTCATTTTTTAATGCACATTCCTAGCCTTACTGTTAATGATTCATCTGTGCATGTTTTTTCAAAGGGGTAGGGGACTGGTTTTCACAATCCAGTCAATTCCTGATGTAGGTTTCAGGCTGATTCACCTAAAAATGTAATTTAACCTCATGTCTTCCATACCTGTATGACTATTAATCTCATTTGCACATGTGCATATCAAATGAGATGCTCAGAAGAGTCATATGGGTTTGGAACTATGCGTGGGTGATTAACACCCCCCCCCCCCCCTTTTTAAAAAAAATAAAAAATAAAATTATTGAACCGCTAAGCTACACCAATCCAGTCACTGTGATTTTGCCAAGTAAGACATGTTCCTGGATCAAAATATTTTGTTGATCCTGGAACAACATTCCTATCCGAAAATTTAGTCCTAACCTTTTCCCAACCCCTAAACCGAACCCTACCCATAACTACCCAAATCCCTAAATGAATAACACTGTTGTGGAAGCACCTAAACCAGGTTGTAAGCCTAAACTTGAAATAAAAGGTAAACTTGTCCCTCAAATTTGATTGGTTGATTGGAATGTTGGGTTACACTTTATTTTAAGGTGTTTTTGTTACACTGTAATTATACATTCAAGTACTGCGAATTATTAAGCAACTAGATGTACTTACTGTTGGGTTAGGATTAGGGTTTGGTTTGGTTTAGGGATAGTTGCATGCAATTATGCATAATTTATAGTTATTACTATAGTAACTACATGTCACATATGTAACAATGACACTGTAAAATAAAGTGTTTCCGAATGTTGTTCAGGATCAACAAAGATGTTGATCCAGGAACATGTTGTATTTGGTGAAATCAAGTTCACCACA